>NC_135236.1:540900917-541203947 GCF_051348905.1 Ranitomeya variabilis
GGGTTTAGCAGCTCGACGTCTGGCCCATAGGGTTTAGCAGCTCGACGTCTGGCCCATAGGGTTTAGCAGCTCGATGTCTGGCCCATAGGGTTTAGCAGCTTGATGTCTGGCCCCTAGAGTTTAGCAGCTCGACGTCTGGCCCATAGGGTTTAGCAGATCGACGTCTGGCCCATAGCGTTTAGCAGATCGACGTGTGGCCCATAGGGTTTAGCAGCTCGATGTCTGGCCCATAGGGTTTAGCAGCTTGACGTCTTGCCCCTAGGGTTTAGCAGCGCGACGTCTGGCCCCTAGGGTTTAGCAGCTCGATGTCTGGCCCATAAGGTTTAACAGCTCATTTACATAGAAGAAAAAGGGAGACATTGGATCGCAGATATCAAGGTATCATGATGTTCATCTTCCTATGACCTGCATGCCCAATATAGACGACTTAGGAGGTTGGTTCTACTGACAGATTCCACTTTAACTTAACACAGGCTTTTGGGTAAAAAAAAAATAAAATCTACTGCAATTTTTAATTTAATTTTATTTTTCTAAATCTATTGTAGGCTAAATGTGATCAGTATGTTGTGGTCCAATTAGGTTTCCTGCGTTTGCATGAAAACTAGGCCATTCTGTTATAATTTTGTGAAGCAGAAAAGACAATTTGACCATACCCTTATTTATGCATCCTAGGCTAAGTCTACAAAAATTTTGTAGTAAGATTTTAACCTCCGTATTAAAGTAGTTGTTTAATACTAGGACAACCCTTTCTCATACCCCACGCATGGCCCTGATTAAAATAAAAAAAAAGCTTATGCTCGCCTCCCTTGTCGGCACCATTCCCACAGTGTCTGTACTCGTTCTTCCTGTGGCTCCCTTGGTGACACGTGACCCCGGTGACCAATCGGGTCTGGCATCACTATCGGACAAATTGAATATGAAGAGGAAGTTAGAGCTGCATCTGGTCTGACTGCCTCTTCATGTTCAATTTGTCTGAAGGCGGAAACAGTAACGCCATCGCTGATTGGGCTCTGGGGTAATGTCACAAGAGCCACAGGAAGAGCGAGTTCCAACACCACGGGAATGGCGCCGACAAGGGAGGTAAGCATAAGCTTCTTTTTATTTTAATCGGAACCAAGCCTGGGGTATGAGGAAAAAGGGTTGTCCACTACTAGGTAACCCTACTTTAATATTAGGGGAATTAAAGGGACAGGAGGTAAGAGTAGGCTTTTTATTTGATCAGGGGGTCAAGCGTAGACTATAAGAAGGGGTTGTCCTAGTAGTGGCCAACCTCTTTAACGGTCAAGCTAACAGTTGGTGTCCAGCATGGAGCTAAAATAGGAAAGTCTTTCTTCTGCAAACAGTGTACCTTTGGCTCTAAAGCATTCACTTAAAGGGGTTCTCCCACTAACAAAAGTTCATTTTCTTCACTAGATCGTGGAATAAGGTCCACAATTGGATGTGTATAAATAAAACGTTCCTGTGCTGAGATAATGTTATAAATGTCCCCTGCTGTGTAATGGCCGTGTCTGACTGTCCAGGAACATGGTCTGATCATAGCACAGCTCCTGGGCAGAGGAGGAAGCAAGAGTATACAGTCATCATGGAATGGCAGCTCCTTTTTTTTTTTTTTTTTTTCTTTCTTTTTAATAGTGCGCTTGTGTTTTGTTTTTGTTTTATCGCTTCCTATTGTGGGCCCTATATCCAAGCCAAGTTTCTAGTGAATAAAATGGACTTTTGTTCCTGGGAAAACCGCAGGTAATCACCTCTGCTTTTCTCTGTGTGATTTTTTTGTCAATTTTCTGTAGGATTTTTAGTCCTTTTTGTGCGTCTGTGAATGTTTGCTCAATGTTTAGTGTATGACCGGCAAAATGTAAGGACCCTTGACGTGGGTTGCCGGCTTACGTATTGAGGCCCCAATATAAACTAATACCTTACATACATTGACATGTGGTTTTTTTGCACTTTATCTTGCAAGGCGCAGTCGGACCAAGATGGCTCTGTAAACTGTAGGCCTCTATTCACGCAGCATGCATTTTGTAGCACTGGGCGGCCCGCCTGTATGTGCGTTAGTAATAGGCTGTAGACCAGATGCTCTGCATTGCTTGTGTGAACGATGCCACATACAGACTATTATCGTTTATCTCTTTGTGCACTAATGCCAAACAGCCAACACTGGATTGAAAGTGGTTGTTTCATCGGTATTTCTTGCACCTGTGTTCTTGCCATCATTGAACGGGTCCGATGCGCCCTGCTGGTGCATTTGTTTGGAGGCTTCAGCAGGTAATCACCTCTGCTTTTCTCTCTGTGATTTTTTTGTCAATTTTCTGTAGGATTTTTAGTCCTTTTTGTGCATCTGTGAATTTTTCCTGGGAAAACCCCTTAAGTGTTGAAGACTATGTTCACATTAGTGAACAATTTATTGAATAGCTACAGTGTTAGTCTCGCACTTCTCTTCATAAGGTAATCATTAAAGTACGTGACACTAATACAGTATTATATAATAATAATTGGATCGATTGGTGCTGGATTTACCCTAGTTTTGTTTAAGACCCCACCTTGCTGGAAGGGAGATCCTCCCATAATGTGGATTTTGCCTTCTATCTACATGTATAAGGGGATTGTGGCAGTACATCTGGGGGGAAATGAATTTTGGTATTTTGCACTTCAATATGTCCGATCCTTTGTCACCTGAGCTGGCAGAGGCTCATCTCAGCAGTACAGTTTTCATTCATCAGTTGTCTGGCTAGATGAAGTCACTGGCCGGTGTCACACAATGTAAAACGCATGTATCCAGATCTGTGATACAGATAGGATTATAGTGCAGTAACACAGTGCAATGCACGAGGGTAGAGGAGGCATTTCATGTTGTGCAATGTTAGAATTTGCCCATTTCTTGCAATAATGAAGTCTTTTTCTGATCATCTTTAAAACGGTCAGGTACTTTATTGAAGGCATATCCTTTCAGATGTCGTCATTATCAGATCGATGGGGATGCAACATCTGGCACATCGACCAATTGGCTATTCTCAGTTTTGGAGCAGAATAGCAGAGCTTCGTCTACTGTATAGTGGATAACTCATCAAAGACTAGACAGCCCATCAATCAGAGAAAAATATCTATTGCAAAAAGGGGCTAATTAAAAAAAGGCTATCCATATCAGATCTGTGGGTGAGCAACGCCTTCAAAGATCAGCTGTTCAGTGCTAGCAGCTAGATGTGATCAGTTTGAGAGACGAGCTACACAACTGTCAGCCGTATAGTAGCCACAGTGGGGGTACCGCAGATCTACCCCTATTTGAGTAGGGATGGAGGAGCAATACCACTATACACCGCTTTGCTTTTTCTACTCTGCAACTTAGCTGGTTCTAAGAACATCTGGAGGTGCTGAGACATCTGATCTGGAAATTACCTATCCTAAGGATGAGTTATTAATAATATTTATTATTATTATTTATTATTATTATACATTTATATAGCGCCATTTATTCCATGGCGCTTTACATGTGAAAAAGGGGCAAATATAGACAAGCACAATAAACATGAGCACTACAAGGCACACAAAAGTACAGGAGGAGAGAGGACTCTGCTCGCAAGGACTCACAGTCTATAGAGCTATCAATACAAAGTTCTGGACAATCCCTTTAAGTCACGTGTTTAAAACTAATTATGGTAACCCCTCTAGCTTTGCAAAGTTCCAGTTTGAACAATAGGGTGTTGGTAAACCATGGAACAAAGATCTTCTTTTTTTTTAATACAGCAATTGTTCATATTTTGCCAGTAGCAGTAACTTGAAAATGTAATATTTTCTAACTTAATTTGAAAACTATAAATAAAAAAGGTCAGCATGCACTCCAAATTGCCTTTAATTACACTTGCTTTTTCTTGGAAGTTATTTGGTGTACTCTATTAAAATGTCTGTCTTGTTACACTGACAAACCCTGTCTTATGTACCGTAAATGGGAAGAGTACATGCAAATATGTGCATTAGAAAACTGCTGCCGCAGCAGGTATGACCTACAGCACATGTTAAGCCTTCTCCATGTCACAGGACCCTCTATGCACACACTACTGTCCACCCTTTGGCTTCAGCACCGCAGGTATCTCTGGTATTAGATCAGAATGAGTGGATAGCAGTGTAAGCAGCCTCTTCTTCTTTCCTCAGTACCCCTGGTAGCTCCAATACTAGCTCAAGTAGACTTGGTGGATAGCCGTGTGAGCAGCCTCTTCTTACCTCGCTACCCCTGGTGGCGCCAATACTAGATCAGGTGGACATGGACAGCAGTGTGAGCAGCCTCTTCTTTCCTCAGTACCCCTGGTAGCTCCAATACTAGACCAGGTAGACATGGTGGACAGCAGTGTGAGCAGCCTCTTCTTACCTTGGTACCCCTGGTAGCTCGAATACTAGACCAGGTGGACATACTAGACTTCCTTTTTGGAAGTGCATCTGAACAGTAAGGTGGATTGCTGTTGAGGGGAGATAGAGAGAAAAAAACAAAATCTATAAATCTTCAGCACAGCGAGTGTGAGCGAGCTGAGTGTGACCTGAGCGTAAGTGTGAACGGCGGTAAGTGTGTGACTTGTGATTCAGTGAAGAGGTATTTGGAAAGCCTTTAACAAATACCTGTGTGAATTTGTGTGAGTTGCTGAATTGGGAGTAGCTATATTCATAAGGAGTTAACTTAGGGTGGGGGCTCATAATTAAGGGGATATAAGGGGCAGCTGTTTGGGGCTCAAGTCCTTTTTGGAAGTGCATCTGAACAGCAAGGTGGATTGCTGTTGAGGGGAGATAGAGAGAAAAAAAAAAATCTATAAATCTTCAGCATAGCGAGTGTGAGCGAGCTGAGTGTGACCTGAGCGTAAGTGTGAACGGCGGTAAGTGTGTGACTTGTGATTCAGTGACTTTGGAATCAGGGAGTTTCCAAGGGAGGAATTGCTTCTGTTTTTTTTTTTTGTTTGTTTGTTTTTTAATTAATACTTTGTATTTATTTTTAATTAACGTTTCTGTGTGGTGCAATCCCCATTAGGAAATGTGCTCCACAATTGTTAATGCCATCCAGTGCACATCTTGCCACATGTATGCAGTCCTTGACCAGCTGGTCGAGGGTGCATACTGCTGTGCGAGATGTGAGCACATTGTGCATTTGGAAACCCAGATACTGAATCTAAATGTGCAGCTGGCAACACTGAGATCCATAGACAATATGGAGAGGAGTCTTCTGCTCACAGAGCAGACGCTCAATGGGATAGATGAGGAGGGGGATGGTAGGATGGAGCTGCAGGACAGTGTGGCAGTTAGCTGGGTGACCGATAGAAGGCGGGGTAGAGGGAAGAGTGCCAGGGAGGCTAGTCCTGATCTGGCACACCCCAATAAGTTTGCTAAGTTGGCAGATGAGGGGGGTGCCAGTACAGGGGTAGCACTGCTGCAGCCAGGCATGTCCTCTGAAAGCCAGAGGAGTGACTGCTCCAGTAAGGAGGGAAATAGGAGAGCAGGGCAGGCCAGACAGGTGCTGGTAGTGGGGGACTCATTTATTAGGGGAACAGATAGGGCAATCTGTCACAAAGACAGGGATCGTCGGACGGTGTGCTGCCTACCTGGCGCCCGAGTCCGACACATCGCTGATCGGGTGGACAGATTACTGGGAGGGGCTGGTGAGGACCCAGCGGTCATTGTGCACATTGGCACAAATGACAAAGTTAGAGGTAGGTGGAAGGTCCTTAAAGATGATTTCAGGGAATTAGGCTGCAAGCTGAAAGCAAGGACCTCCAACGTGGTATTTTCCGAAATACTGCCTGTACCACGTGCCACGCCAGAGAGGCAACGGGAGATTAGGGAGGTTAATAAGTGGCTCAAGAATTGGTGTAGGAAGGAGGGGTTTGGGTTCCTGCAGAACTGGGCCGACTTCTCAGTTGGCTACAGGCTCTACGCTAGGGACGGGCTGCACCTCAATGGGGAAGGTGCAGCTGTGCTGGGGGAGAAAATGGTTAGAAGGTTGGAGGAGTGTTTAAACTAGGGATTGGGGGGGAGGGTATTCATTTTATAGGAGGGGAAGATAGTGCAGATAGAGACCTGGGCACAAATAAGGAAGTTGGGGGTGGCGGTGGCATGGGGGGTGGGGTTAGAACAGTTAGTAATTTAAGAAAGAATAGAGGTACAGAGAGGAACATCAAGTGCATGTATACTAATGCCAGAAGCCTCGCCAACAAAATGGATGAATTAGAACTAATGTTGTTGGAGCATAATTATGACATGGTGGGGATATCTGAGACGTGGCTGGATGAGAGCCATGACTGGGCTGTTAACTTGCAGGGCTATAGCCTGTTCAGAAATGACCGTACAGATAAGCGAGGGGGAGGGGTGTGTCTATATGTAAAATCTTCCTTAAAACCCATCCTGCGTGATAATATAGGTGAATTTAATGAAAATGTAGAGTCCCTGTGGGTGGAGATAAGGGGAGGGGGAAAAAATAATAAATTACTGATAGGGATTTGTTACAAATCTCCAAAAATAATGGAAGCAATGGAGGATATCCTCGTAAAGCAAATAGATGAAGCTGCGACTCAAGGAGAAGTCATTATTATGGGGGACTTCAACTACCCTGAAATAGATTGGGGAACAGAAACCTGCAGTTCCAGCAAAGGTAATCGGTTTTTGACAACTATGAGAGACAATTACCTTTCACAACTGGTTCAGGACCCAACAAGGAGGGGGGCACTGCTAGACCTAATATTAACCAACAGGCCAGACCGCATATCAAATATAAGGGTTGGGGGTCACTTGGGGAATAGTGATCACAAAATAATAAGTTTTCATGTAACCTTTAATAAGATGGGTAGTAGGGGGGTGACAAGGACACTAAACTTCAGGAGGGCAAATTTCCAACGGATGAGAGAGGATCTTGGTGCAATTAACTGGGACGATATCCTGAGACACAAAAATACACAAAGAAAATGGGAGACGTTTATTAGCATCCTGGATAGGACCTGTGCACAGTATATACCGTATGGGAATAAACATACTAGAAATAGGAGGAAACCAATATGGCTAAATAGAGCTGTAAGGGGTGCAATAAGGGACAAAAAGAAAGCATTTAGAGAATTAAAGGAAGAAGGTAGTGAGGAGGCATTAAATAAATACAAAAAATTTAAATAAATTCTGTAAAAAGCAAATCAAGGCAGCAAAGATTGAGACAGAGAGACTCATTGCCAGAGAGAGTAAAAATAATCCCAAAATATTCTTTAACTATATAAATAGTAAGAAACTAAAAAATGATAGTGTTGGCCCCCTTAAAAATAGTCTGGGTGAAATGGTGGATGAGGATGAGGAAAAAGCCAATATGCTAAATGACTTTTTTTCATCAGTATTTACAAAAGCAAATCCCATGGCAGCCAATATGACTAGTGATAATAATTCCCAATTAAATGTCACCTGCTTAACCCAGCAGGAAGTACAGCGGCGTCTAAAAATCACAAAAATTGACAAATCTCCGGGCCCGGATGGGATACACCCCCGAGTACTGCAGGAATTAAGTACAGTCATTGATAGACCATTATTTTTAATCTTTAAAGAGTCCATAATAACAGGGTCTGTACCACAGGACTGGCGTATAGCAAATGTGGTGCCAATATTCAAAAAGGGGACAAAAACTGAACTCGGAAATTATAGGCCAGTAAGTTTAACCTCTACTGTGGGTAAAATCCTGGAGGGCATTCTAAGGGATGCTATACTGGAGTATCTGAAGAGGAATAACCTTATGACCCAGTATCAGCACGGGTCTACTAGGGACCGTTCATGTCAGACTAATTTGATCAGCTTCTATGAAGAGGTAAGTTCCGGACTGGACCAAGGGAACCCAGTGGACGTAGTGTATATGGACTTTTCCAAAGCTTTTGATACGGTGCCACACAAAAGGTTGTTACATAAAATGAGAGTAATGGGGATAGGGGAAAATATGTGTAAGTGGGTTGAGAGCTGGCTCAGGGATAGGAAACAAAGGGTGGTTATTAATGGAGCACACTCGGACTGGGTCGCGGTTAGCAGTGGGGTACCACAGGGGTCAGTATTGGGCCCGCTTCTTTTTAACATATTTATTAATGACCTTGTAGGGGGCATTCAGAGTAGAATTTCAATATTTGCAGATGACACTAAACTCTGCAGGGTAATCAATACAGGGGAGGACAATTTTATATTACAGGATGATTTATGTAAACTAGAAGCTTGGGCTGATAAATGGCAAATGAGCTTTAATGGGGATAAATGTAAGGTCATGCACTTGGGTAGAAGTAATGAGATGTATAACTATGTGCTTAATTCTAAAACTCTGGGCAAAACCGTCAATGAAAAAGACCTGGGTGTATGGGTGGATGACAAACTCATATTCAGTGGCCAGTGTCAGGCAGCTGCTACAAAGGCAAATAAAATAATGGGATGTATTAAAAGAGGCATAGATGCTCATGAGGAGAACATAATTTTACCTCTATACAAGTCACTAGTTCGACCACACTTAGAATACTGTGCACAGTTCTGGTCTCCGGTGTATAAGAAAGACATAGCTGAACTGGAGCGGGTGCAGAGAAGAGCGACCAAGGTTATTAGAGGACTGGGGGTCTGCCATACCAAGATAGGTTATTACACTTGGGGCTATTTAGTTTGGAAAAACGAAGACTAAGGGGTGATCTTATTTTAATGTATAAATATATGAGGGGACAGTACAAAGACCTTTCTGATGATCTTTTTAATCATAGACCTGAGACAGGGACAAGGGGGCATCCTCTACGTCTGGAGGAAAAAAGGTTTAAGCATAATAACAGACGTGGATTCTTTACTGTAAGAGCAGTGAGACTATGGAACTCTCTGCCATATGATGTTGTAATGAGTGATTCATTAATTAAATTTAAGAGGGGACTGGATACCTTTCTGGAAAAGTATAATGTTACAGGGTATATACACTAGATTCCTTGATAAGGCGTTGATCCAGGGAACTAGTCTGATTGCCGTATGTGGAGTCGGGAAGGAATTTTTTTCCCCATGGTGGAGTTACTCTTTGCCACATGGGTTTTTTTTGCCTTCCTCTGGATCAACATGTTAGGGCATGTTAGGTTAGGCTATGGGTTGAACTAGATGGACTTACAGTCTTCCTTCAACCTTAATAACTATGTAACTATGTAACTATGTGGACATGGTGGACAGCAGTGCAAGCAGCCTCTTTCCTCAATACTTCTGATAGCTCCAATACTAGATCAAGTAGACTTGGTGGACAGCAGTGTGAGCAGCCTCTTTCCTCAGTACTCCTGGTAGCGCCAATACTAGATCAGGTAGACATGGTGGACAGCAGTGTGAGCAGCCTCCTCTTACCTCGTTACCCCTGGTAGTGCCAATACTAGATCAGGTAGACATGATGGACAAAATCTTATGAACACCAATGTAACAATCTTCTCTGTATGCAGATTTTACCTGGAAATTGAGAATTAACAAGTATTTTTCCTCCTGGATCGATCATTCATTCTCTAAAAGAATATATTGCAAAATTTTCTCATGCACTTTTGATTTATGGAATACATTTAAATAGACACTTACTCCTTCAGTAACCAACATTAAAGCCAATAATAATAAACTTGGTGACCGATTCCCTTTAAAGCTTTGTCACCCTCTGAGAGCAGCATAATGTCAATAGACCCAGAATCCAACGGTGTCATTTTCTGGGCTTCTCACTGTAGTTTTGATTAGTGATCATCTCCCGCTGATAAAATCACTTGAGGACTAGTAATCCTGTTGTCAGGTATCTTCCATATTCATGAGTGCTGAATACCACCACTGGCAACACTGTGTACACATATGCCAATCAGTGGTGGGGACTGTTATAAAAGAGCTCAAGAATATGGAGTACGACAAGGCAGCAGGTTTACTAGTCCTCTTGTGGTCTTCAAATTATTTTGATTAAAAATACAACATTCAGCCCAGTAAGGGATGAATCGCTGGAATCAGGGTCTCAGTCCCCAGGTTTTTGCTATCACATCAGAGCACCATGATTAAGGGACATCTTCTGTTTCATAGCTTTATTTATTTTATTTTATTTTTGTATAGACATCTTCACCTGAAGTCACTCTATTGGTTTTTGTATTTCTTCTAACATTGCTAATGACCTAGCATCCTGTAGTGCGTTTTACACGTGGCATTGAAATACCTTCTACTCATCGGTAAATGGAAAGGGCTGGTGCTATTTGTGGAGTCATTAATGCGCGGTCATCCTCCACCGAGGAGGAGGTTATGGAGCAGCCTTTTACTTTGCCTCCTCTCATCTGTGCACAGGCCGCTTACACTCTCAGATTGTTTCTCATTATGTACAGAAAGCTAAGTGGCCTGATTTGCAATGAGCGGCATGTACCACTTTGTACAGGAAGAATATGTTTTTGCATATGAATGAGCATTAACCATAATGCATTTTAATGATTGACGTAGAACAGATTCCACTGAGGAATTGAGTTTGCGTCCAAGCCAGTGGCCGGACCATAAGAAGTGGATGCAGGTTTATGACAAAGGGGGAAAAACGCATCACAAGATGAAAGAACATCATTTACCGTCTCCACGGTATTTATAGACATACTTTACATAGGCGCGCACAACCAGTCTTTGTACGATGTCCTTAGATTCCCTTAATCACTTCATGAGGAATGTTCTTTCCTTTCTCCAGTCTGTATATGCCTGGTGTAAAGATGAAGGAAAGCGATATGTTCATTGTTGTATAAGCGAAGCACTTGTTAAAAGCTAAAGGAGTCTTTTTAAAATTAGATCCAACTGTTGTTCTGCTGCTTCCCCCTTAAGATTACAAAATCTCCCTGCTGGAGTTTTCGGGGAGGTTAGGAATCGGCCCTTAATCACTAACATACATGCTGTCTGCCAGTGCCGGAATTCTAGGACGACATGGATGCATGGGCACAAACGTGTTCTTGCCAGTGGTTTCAATGTATTGTCACAACAAAATTGTTGGGAGTGCACTTAACCTACTTGGACCTCTCCTCATCCTAAACATATAGTGACACGGCCTCCACAGCACATGGGACCCTTCACTAACCGCAGAAAAGGGAATACTTGTCTTTTAGGCCCCATAATTCTGTGCAGATGATGGTGGCCAGGGAATCAGTCAGCAGGTTTTTGCTACCTCCTCTCAGAGCAGCATAGTGTAGACAACAACACCCTGAATCCAGCAATGTCACCTCAGTTTACAGAGTGCAACTGTTCTTATTGTTTTCTAGGTCAAGCAATGCAGCGGAGCTGAGAAAGCTGCCCTGACCCTCACCAGGCTCTGAATGTACATAGCTGCAGACAGTGAGCTGCTTATCACAGGAGGGGGCGGAGTCTAACTAGGGCTCACGTGCTGCCGAGCAATGATAATCACCAAGTGATCCTTCAGTCTATAGTAAACCGCGCACAGCCCCAGACATGTGATACATTGTTGAAATCTGTGTTTTAACCCCTACCTCATGCTGTCCTCAGCTTACATGGCAAAAATCTGCTGACAGATTCCCTTTAATGAATAAGGAGCGTCCCATTCCCCTTAATAGACTGGTGTAAATCCAAGTCACAATTAGGTTAGATCTTTTCCCCCTGACAAGTTTACTTGTTCAGTATTCTGAGAACTTGCTTGAAACAAACTTCAATAAAGCGAGTTGGGGTCCTCAGACACAAGACTGTTGACTCATTCAGCGGACAGTCTTGTGTGTATGGGAGAATCTCCCAAGCCTTTTCCCAGTCATAGAAGTTTGACACGTTAAAGGACATGTACAATCAGAAAATGACCAGTTGTATTTTTTTTATTGAAGGAAAACCTGAAGTCTTGTAGTTCTCCCTGGCCTCATTGAGGTTCCTCACACTAAAGCCTATCCCTGTACATGACGCGCCTGAGCTGACTATTCTCTCCAGTAAGCAGACATGAAATCACATTTCCCCAAGTGGCCAGTAAATGGCTCAGTAAGCGTTGTCTAGAGCGATTTCTGTTCTACCCTAAAGTATTAGCATTGGAGTGTAGAATGGATTGCATGAAGCAATAAGAACTGCCAGGAAGCGGAGTAACCCTCGCAGTGCCTCTCTTTAGGGGTGTATCAGTTAAAGCTCTGTCCTGCCAGTGCTCTTGTTTAACTCTGCTTTGGGACGTAGACCCCTGCCAAGTTCTGGAAAGCTAGAGAGAAAATAGAATTTATGGAACGGGATGACATAACTTTTTTTATATTTTTCACCCTTGAAAATGTGTTGGATTGGCCTGAAATTGGCATAAACAAGGTCTCCACACCAGTGTATGTGCTGTCTCTGGTATGAGGATTTAAGGGTAAGCCTGTGCATGGAAACTGCGGCTCTTCCTTTCCAAAGTAAATATCAGTCTTACTGTAGCATCCCCCTCTGGCTCCAATGAAAAGCATTACTGTTTTCCAAATTAAATATGTGCAGTATTTCCAGGTCCAGGAGGTAGAAAAGCGTACTGTATGCTCTGGCAGTGCTTTCTATGGAACAGTTACAGTAAGGAAGATAAATGAGAAGCTGCTCCTACTCCATGTGTGCAACACAAAGATTATTTGGGTTTTGTTTTTAAGGAATTTTTTGGTAAGTTAAGACTAATCTTTTATGGTCCCCAACGCTCCAGTATATTTAAGTAAGCAGTACGTGAGATTCTGAGCAGTAAGATTTGTGGTAGGCTGTTGTGTATCCCTTTTTTTTAGAAATGCAATAGGTTTGTAAAGATATAAATCTCTACCCTCTACATAATAAGTATGCAGATGAACACCAGTCCAATGAAGGCTAAAGACTTTTTTTTTTTTTTTGGTCTATGGGGGAAAAAAGTACTATGGACATGTTAAACATGTCCAAGCCTATAATTGGTCTATATGCTTCTTAAGCTTGATGCGAACACAGCTAAAGGGAACCCAGACACCTATAAAAACTTGGGTCTTCACATTTTCTATGGATTTTTGTTTACCAAATTTGCAGAAAATTTTTCATGCCAGATCACTAAGAAACATTAGTTACAAAATTGACACTTGCAAAAAACCTGTTTATTGAGCCAGCCCATAAGACAGAGATTTATTTATCAGTATCTGCCTTTCTGGCCTTCATCAAGGTTGTGTCCAGGTCCTAGTCAGTACTAGTGATGAGCCAAGACGTTGGCGATTATATAATTCTTTCTCTTATGGGCTGGCTCCATAAACAATTTTTTTCAAATCTGTCAATTTAGTACCGAAGGTTTTTTCCTCACCTGTGACTTACTTTTTGGTCCTGCGGACCCCTTATATATTTTGTCGGAACATACCAGATCAGTCAGGCCAAATGGCCATAACATAAGGTACAGTAAATATATGCAAGTATTTTCAATAATTGATGTGGTACAGAATGGATAGGCAACAAAAGTAAATTAAGTGCTTCCAATGTAACGGCAACCGGGGACAATCTGAAGCCTACATTTTTCTACAGTGCCTGTCTTTTTGTTTTTTGCCTCAGTGGTTGGCATTGCAGGTGTGCGGCGCTGGGGTCTTGTGTTCAATCCCACCAAGGATAACATCTGCAAGGAGCTTGTATGTTCTTCCCTTGTCTGTGTTGGAGGAAACTGGCATACCCTGAGACAACACACTCAGACCTGATCATAGGAGATTTTGACTGTGCGCCCCACTGGGGACAGTGATTGTCTTAAAACACTGTGGAAATTAATGGTGCCATATAAATGAGTAAAATGGTGGTCCGAAATGAGATGCTCCCAGGTATTCTGAAATGTAGACCTTGAGGGTTATCACCCATTGGCCAGCATTCTACTAGAGGCTGTCAGCTGCTGATTGCCATGTAGTTATGGCACAATAGCAGCCCAGCCTAGTGGACTGATCTACAAATAAAGTAGCACTCTGTGGCACTATAACATGCATATATGAAATATATGAAACTTGAATTGCATTATTGCTCTAGAAAATATGAAAAATTGAGATTACTTGGTACATAAATTGGCCAATTCATGATAAGGCGATTCTCATTGCTGGGAACCTATCTAATGTGAATCCTCTCCTAGGCTAAAGCCTACATTTCTATGGGAAGGTGGGATAATGCTGTAATTTAAAAATAAAAAAAAAGCCTGAGGAGTGCATCTGTTCACACCTGATTTCTGTTTGGAAGTGACTGTCAGTCTTTTGATAGCTGACTGATGTAACCAGCTAGAAATCCTGCAATTGATCTCTTACCACAGCCATGTATTCACACATACACCCAATGCATGCTATAGCTGTAAATCACTGCTGAGCGTTTGCACTTGTAAAAGTGAGCACTAATCTGATGACATCTGTCATTTTGGATATTCATCAGGGATACATTTCCATGACTACTTACAGTAGCATGGCTATAATGTTTAGTAAGGATTAAAATTTTGACCTCTTATTAATTTGGACCTACAAAACACGGGACATAACCAGTACAGAAGTGAATGCATCCCAAGAATAAAATACAAGAGTAAGATACATTTTTAGAAGATGAGGCTTAAACTTGTTCATGAGCCAGCAGTGCTTCAAGTCATGGATTACAACTACTTTATAAGTGTGAAATGCCGCTGCTTGCTGACAGACTCCCACTTACTACAGTTCAACCGCTCCATGGACATTGAGAGTAGAAACAGCAGAGGATTAAAAAAGCTTGTGATGGTGTCTAAATAGGAACTAACATTTTTTTTTTCCTTAGCATACAACATCTCGTCCATGTCTGAATGTTGATGTCCTCGGCAGCACAGCATGTATTGCACTTGATTCTTAACCATTCTTAGAAGCCCATACATCACTGTAACATGAGACCCTTGGGCGCTTCTACCTTTGTTCCACTGATCAGTGGAGGTCTTGGCACAATAGGGACATGTCAGAAGATTTGTTTAGGAAACCATGTACAAAGTTCATAAAAGAACTTTACTCTTTTAAATAACTAGTGTTTGGACTGTGAGTTGGACAGGTATTGCATACATTTCCCATGGCAGGAATTTTTCTCCCAACTGGGAATATAGACCACAAAAATTAGCAGTTTTGCCATAGTTTTAGCATGGAAGTTCAAGGATTGGCTTTCCTCAATGGCTATTATCGAATATTCCAACTTGTGAACAAACCCACATTTTTGTGTTTTTGGCACAGAAATTTAGTGAAAACTCAAATTCTTTAAGTCAAATCTCTTAAACTTGGCGTTTCTGCACCAAAAACTCCTTGAAAAATGGGGTGCGTGAAGCCACTGTGTGGCCTCCTGAGAGACACATACACACACACACACACACACACACACACACACACACACACACACACACACACACACACACACACACACACACTCTTTCATTTTTCCACCATAGGTGAGATGCCTTCTTTGTATTGCAGAACGACTGGTTTAGCTACATGCCTTACCTGCTATCTTAGGTTACGTGCACACGTTGAGAACTCAGCAGAAATTAAGGCAACAAAAATGTCTCTTGGCAGGAAAAATGCTGCTTACATTGTGTATTTTGTAGTGATGAGCGAATGTGATATTATCAGAGTATCTTCAGCATGCTCGAATAATATGTTCAAGTCCCCGCAGCTGCATGTCTCACTGCTGTTGTGGCCTGAACACATGTGGGATTGTCGAACATCCACAAATCATGCATTTGCGCGGGTTCGTACATATTATTCGAACACGTCCAAGACAGTCGGATAACAGCTGAGCATGCACGGATAACAAGATATCCGAGCACATTCGCTCATCACTAGTATATTGATGTGCAGCGAAAAAATTCAACATGTGCATGGGATGTCAGCAATCGGAGTCCCTTTACTGGTACTGTAAACTGCAGCAGAAATCTCCGCACCAAACACAGCAAATGCTCAGTATGGACACTCTTGGTTAGATGTTAGGACAACCATTTTTACTTTAGGAAAGAGAATACAACATATTTTCAAGCAAAATAAATGAAGTATTGATTGCTGGTAATTTTAGAAGTAATGATCTACAGCACGCCTCTCGGGATCGCTTACCCTTCAGAATTTGATTTGCGCTTACTAGCCTCCGGCAGTAAACTGTTCCCCGACATGACTCAGACCAGGAAAGCTCAGTTGTGTGCGGCTGCTTATAGAAGTATGGAGACTTGGTCTCACCTGTATTTCATCTGAAGGATTGGAAGTGGAACAGTTATCTTAAAGGGAACCTGTGACTTGATTCATGCTGCACCAACCACAAGCGGCATGAATGTGAAATAAATCATACATGGCTTCAGTGGTGCAGCCGTGCTCGGAGAAAACTGAGGAGTTGCCAGACTGGTCTACCCCGTGTGTAGGACTGGGGTTTTTTGAAATCCTAGAGGATTTCCCAGATTACCAAGGTCTGCCTACAATCGTGCAGCCAGGCTCGAATTCTTGCTGTGATTTAGGTGACATGACTGCTTCCCTTTTAATATATTGGTTAAATTGCATCATAGTGGAGACCATTTTTAGTGAGAAAATGCCAACCTTCCTGTGGGTGCTTATTTGTACGTGTTCAAATTATATAGAGCCTGATTATCGTTGCCAGTGGCATACCACTAATGGCGACCTAATTAAAAATAAAAAAATAAATTGTGTATATAATATTGGGCTCCATGATTTGTCTGCACCCCGATCATTGTATTGACACTTGAGAATGGACACACTTGAGAATGGACACCCTAAGACTTGTGCTGGGTGGCCCACAGCGGATGTATCTGATAATGTTGTGTAAGTGCTATTTATTGTAATATGTAACGTGCTTTATTACATACACTATACATAATTGATAAGTTGTACACAGGCCCTGAATCATAAAGTGGCTTTGCCAGTTTTATAACAGGACTGGCCAGCTAGGACTAAATTTTTTTTGCATTCGGGCAGGAGATAAAAAGGTGAGACGTGCGCCCAACGTTCATCCTAGCTTTCCTCACGTGGACCAAACTAAACCTGGAAGAAGTAAGAGGGTGTTACTACTTCCCCTGAATGTCAGTTGGGCCGAAGGAAGTGAGTGAAGCAGCGTCTGATTTACTGCGGGGCTCACATGGCACAACATCCCACGAGCCCCGTGAGAGCCAGTGCCGTCATCACTGGAGGAGAGTATTGGCTGTTAATGGCTAAGGGGAAGATAGCCATTGAGAAGGCGCTGTCAGAGTAGTGGACAACCCCATTGAGAATTACATAAACATCGTCGTACATCAATAGCTAGTCAGCAGCATATTAAACTGCTTATGAACGTGTTTGTAAACATGTATTTTAATATAGATCTCATTATTGTGTCCTGATTTTACTTGAATGTTTTGCCAAAAGATGCCAAGACAGTGGCACTTCAGGGGCTGTAAAACCTTTTCCTATTTAAAAAAAAAAAAAAAGTTGTCCGTACGTTTACTTACCATAATTCCATTCTGATTTGTCATGTTGATATGGGGACTGTTTATAAGACTAGAGTATATCAGTATTGCCTCAATCCCTGACTTGTATGGGTTTATCTGGCAGTACAAGCTCTACACTGACTTTACAGTCCTGTGCTGTCAGAATTACGTGCCAGTCCTATGTAAAATGCCCTGTAATGAAATGTTTTGAAAATGGGAGGTAAAATATATATATATTTTTTTTTTATTATTTGTTTAGCACGTAAAACTAAAAAGAAGATTAAAGGAATTCAGCAGTCGACTGTACCAGCAGTGCGTGAACTTCCTGAAGGTTCGATGAGCAAGACCATTGTCCCTGCTTCTGTAGCACAACTTACCCCCACCCTCATCTCCTTGCTGGAGGCTATAGAGCCTGAGGTTCTGTATGCCGGATATGACAGCACCCTGCCTGAAACGGCATGGAGACTGATGTCGTCAATGAATATGCTAGGTGGACGCCAAGTGGTATCTGCTGTGAAATGGGCGAAGGCCATACCAGGTAATTTTGGGTTTGCAGAATTTGTTTTTTAAATTCTTGTCTCACTTCTGACTTGTAAAGTGCTATGTAACATTACAGTTATCAGACGGTCAAACACTAAAGACCCTCCTAAATCACTCAGGAGCCCACCTGTCCTGTGTCTGACCGTCTGATAATGGTCCTGTGTAAGGTGGGCTCCTGTGTGACTTAGGGGGTCTTTAGTGTCTAACCGTCTGATAACTGTCCTATGTAACATTACAGCAGATGCAGCTTTCTATCATAAGTGCAAATGCTGGCTTACCCCAGACACACGGCCTACTGGATTTATCATTGGCCCTAAAGCGGCTATTCGAGAACCATAGTTTTACCGTCCGTAGTTTGGCATTACTGTAGTATTTGGACAGATTATTATTATTTATTATTATAGCGCCATTTATTCCATGGCGCTTTACATGTGACAGATGCCAAACAGACCACCTACTAAAGTGCATAGTTATCGAAGGCCATAGAAAAGAGCACCAGCACCACAGGGGTTAGTACGGGACCATCTTTATTGCGCCAGCCATATTTTAAAGGGTTTACTTAATCGGTGTCTAACCAGGTCACCTATCTTGCACACACTTTTCTGGGTTTTTTTTGGAAGTCTGTTTATTGCTGGAATTTTGGTATGAGCCTATGTATGATTTATTCCTGATTTTGCGCTTAGGTTTCAGAAATCTGCACTTGGATGACCAAATGACCCTCCTTCAGTATTCCTGGATGTTTCTCATGGTTTTTGCCCTCGGATGGAGGTCTTACAAACAAGCCAATGGAGCAGTGCTATATTTTGCACCGGATTTGATAATCGATGAGTAAGTAGATTTTTGTGGAATCCATATCTATCTAAAGAGGCAGATACAGTTTTTTGTTTTACATAAATGTTAATGTAATTTATTAAGGCATTCCTGTCACTGGCTATGTAACTGAAGGCTATATCCTAGACTCTACAACATGTGACAATGGGGATGAATGGGCAAAACATTGGCTCCATAAGCTCGAATGAAAACCACATGGAAAGAGATCCTTCTATTTCTAGTAGCTGACCTATATTACACGAGCTGTAGGCATTTGCTTTATGCCTTATTTTTCTCTACTAAATATTTACTTTCTTGCTTTGATGTTGACTCTGGACTCTCAGCATTGTGTAATATACAAATATGAAGTCTGTGATGAACCACATCTGAAACCTATTTTTAAGAACAGCCAAAGGCTAACAACTGAGACCAGGCTCTGTTTTTACGAAAATCTGTATGGAACTGGTCTGAAAGCCATTCATTATACATGCAGTGTTTTTAAGGGCATTTTTTTATCAGTAGGATTATATAAAGGTTTCTAAATGCATAGTCTTATAGGACATTTTCCTTTATATTTTTGGGGAGAAATGGTTGGTATTCCCTTGAATCAGCGATTTGTGAACCTACATTTGTGTGGCCTTTTGTAGCTTATCACATTATCATATCATCGGCATAAGGATATATTTTCAAGAGGTTTTCAGCTGATGGAACCAACTTGCTTTATTTCCTTTGTATATTCATCAGATTATCTGGTAACTTGTACAGTACAAATTCCAGCTCTTTATCCGTCTATTTTTTTTCTTTTTGAATTTGAACTAAAAAGGCTCTGAGCTCTTTTCACAATGCTCTTAAATGGAATCTGTCGGCAGGCTTCTGCCCCAGCATGATGTAGGGGCAGATAATTGAATTCCAGCAATGTATCACTTCCTGGGTTACTTTCTGCAGTTTTGATCTATTTTTATTTTCTGAAAATCTACTAGTTGTGTGAATGCTGAGCTCTGTATAACCCTACCCACACCTGATTGGTAGCTTTCGGTGTACTGTGCATAGGCAGAAAGCTGCTAATCAGAAGTGGTGGTGGAGTTATACAGAGCTCATGAATATGGACAACTACATGCCTGCAGGTTTACTAGCCATTTAGTGATGATCTGATGATAAACTTCTCAGATCAGATGGCAAAACCCAATGTCAGATTCCCTTTTGAAGCATTTATCTGCAGTATTGACCTCCAGAATAGTGCAACATCCAGCACTGGTCTCTTCTGTCACAAGACTAAACGAAGGCTGATGGGGTCTGTTAGGTGCTATTGGTATGATGTATGGTGGGCTATGTTCACATTACACATGTGGATTATTGGTATGGTCTGTGTGCACTGTGGCTTCAGTTTGTATGATCACTGCATCATGGCTTCTGCTCCAAATGGCCCATGATGGACCCCCACTGACTAGTGGAGTCTGCCTGGGGTCTCACTTAAGGAGTGAGTTTTTGTCTTGTTTTTTTCCCCAATAAATATTGTTGCAAGATTCTGATAGTGAAAGCCTGTATTACACACAGAGCAAGGGTAAAAGTTTCTTTTTACAGTGTGTATGCCAAAGTCACATCTGTGAAACTTTTTTATCTTGCTTTTATTGTAATACCCGACCCACCCGAGAAGTCTCATTGCAAGAGTGCTGCCCCCATAAGTATGAGGCATATAGACCCGCCGGTCTGTTCGAGTATCTTGATCACAGCATAGTCCTTGTTTTACAGCCTAATTGTCACAAATGAAAAGGCTGGGTCCTTGAATGCTTCAAGGGCTGACAATATACCATACATGTTTAAGCAACCCATCTAATATATAAAGCTGAATGTGTGTGTGTATGTGTGTATGTCCGGGATTGGCATCTGCACCGTTGCAGCTACAGCCACAAAATTTTGCACAGTCATACGTCTGGACCCCGAGAGCGTCATAAGCTATGTTGTGAGGCAAAATTTTAACCCCGCGCATTCCAATTCACCAAACAATTTTGCCCCTATCTACATAATGGGGAAAAAGTGAAAGGAAAAGTGTTGGAGGCAAATTGACAGCCAGGAGGAGATGGCATACAGGTATATACTATACTATCTATTGAACCCGTTCTACGCCCGGGTGGCGAGCATTTATATTGGTATATGGTCTCTATCCTGGTATGTGCTGCTCCCATCTTGCTCTCCCATCCTGTCATGTGCTGCTCCATCCTGCGACCCCATCCTGTCATGTGCTCCCATCCTGCGCCCCCCATCCTGTCATATGCTGCTCCATCCTACACCCCCATCCTGTCATGTGTGTGCCCCCATTCTGTCATGTGCTGCTCCCATCCTGTGCCCCCATTCTGTCATGTGCTGCTCCCATCCTGTCATGTGCTCCCATCCTGCACCCCCATCCTGTCATGTGTGCTGTTATGATCCGGTGACCTTGGAGCCGCATGAGACTTTCTCTGGAGTAGGTGGAACCTGTACTGACCGCAAACCCTAAACTGACACCGCAACTAGAAGTAGCCGTGGGGTGTACCTAACACGTCCTAGACACCTCGACACAGCCGGAGGACTAAATACCCCTATAGAAGGAAAAGGGAATTATATCTTGCCTCAGAGCAGAACCCCAAAGGATAGGCAGCCCCCCACAAATATTGACCTTGAGTATAAGAGGAAAGGTACACGCAGGCAGAAAACAGGATTTAGCATAAGAGGCACTTCTAGCTAAATAGAAAAGGATAGGACAGAATTCTAAGCGGTCAGTATTAAAACCCTAAAAATATCCACAGCAGAAAATACAAATATTCTACATCTAACTAAAGACATAGAATGTATATCTGCATCTCCAGAGAATCCAGCATGACTGAAAAATCCAAACAAAGTCTAAGCTGGACAAAAACACAATGAATTGCACTGAATTGTAAAGCACACTGCATGTGTGCTGCAGAGACAAAAAAACAGACACTTAGCTGAATTGACAGCAGGGCATGAGGAGCCAGACAGAGATGCAATCCCTCCAAGAACAATGGACAACTGGCAAGGACTAATGGATCCTGCACACCTAAATACCTAGTAAAGCTGCAATCAGCAGAAACACCTGCCCTGGATTACAACCCAGAGACAACTGCACTACCACCAACAACCACCGGAGGGAGCCCAAGAGCAGAATTCACAACAGTGTTCGCCCCCATTCTGTCATGTGCTGCTCCCATTGTGCGCAATCATTCTGTCATGTGCTGCTCCCATCCTGCGCCCCCATTCTGTCATGTGCTGCTCACATCCTGTGCCCCCATTCTATCATGTGCTGCTCCCATCCTGTGCCCCCATTCTGTTGTAATGTGCTGCACCCATTCTGCCTGTTCCTGTTTCCATTCTGCCATATGTTGCTCCCATCTTTCTCTCTCCGGCTCTACTGCCCGAGTGCGGCTGTGCTGAGTGCGGGCGGCTGTGCTGAGTGCGGGCGGCGATGCTGAGTGCGGGCGGCTGTGCGTGGCGGAGCTGAGTGCGGGCGGCTGTGCGTGGCGGTGCTGAGTGCGGGCGGCTGTGCGTGGCGGTGCTGAGTGCGGGCGGCTGTGCGTGGCGGTGCTGAGTGCGGGCGGCTGTGCGTGGCGGTGCTGAGTGCGGGCGGCTGTGCGTGGCGGTGCTGAGTGCGGGCGGCTGTGGTGAGTGCGGACGGCTGTGCGTGGCTGTGCTGGGGGCCTGAGCAGGCGGGGACACCGGCGCCGGAGTCGCCACTAGCTCAGGCCCCCGGCACTTGCTGTATTCACCTGTCCCCCGTTCCACCGATGCGCGCTGCTCCATCCTCCACATCCTCTGGCTGTGACTGTTTAGTCAGAGGGCGGCGCGCATTAAGCGCGTCATCGCGCCCTCTGAACTGAACGTCCCAGGCAGAGGATGTGGAGGATGGAGCAGCGCGCATCGGTGGAACGGAACAGGTAAATATTGCATACTCACCCTCCTGGCTCGTCCCTGCTTCTCCGTTGGAGATCGCGGTGTGCGTTCAGTGCTTACGCATACCGCGATCTCCTGGGAGCGTCACTCTGTGGGGTCCAGACTGCGCTTGCGCTTGCGCAGTCTATAAAGGCTTCGGACAGAGTAACGCTCCCAGCGTTATATTATAGATACAGGGGAGGTGATATACAGCTATATATTTATATACAGGAGGAGATGAAATACAGGTATATACTATATACAGGGGAGATGACATACACGTATATACTATATACAGGAGGAGATGACATGCAGCTATATATTATATACAGGAGGAGATGACATACAGGTATATCTAATATATAAAGCTGAATGTGTGTGTGTGTGTCCGGGATTGGCATCTGCACCGTTGCAGCTACAGCCACAAAATGTTGCACAGTCACACGTCTGGACCCCGAGAGCGTCATGGGCTATGTTGTGAGGCGAAATTTTAACCCCGCGCGTTCCAATTCACCAAACAATTTTGCCCCTATCTACATAATGGGGAAAAAGTGAAAGGAAAAGTGTTGGAGGCAAATTGACAGCTGCCAGATGTGAACAAGGGGGACTTAAAGAGTGAGAGCGATGGTGCCAAAGAGTATATACCGTACAGTTGCTAAGGTGGGGCCCCGACATGGGATACTCGCCACACAAGGGGATATGAACACACACACAAAATGCGCCACACACTACCACATGCTTGAACACATATACCACCCTCAGCACACATTTCGCCACACATACACCAACCTCGCCACATAAAAGTCGAAACACAAAAGTCGCCGCTCAAAACTCGCCACATGCAAAACTAGGCTCATTCAAAACTTGCCACACGTGCAAAACTCACCTCATGGAAAACTCGCCACACGCAAAACTTGCACACGCGGCAAAATTGCCACATGCACAAAAGTTGCAACACATGCAAAAGTTGCCTCACAAAACTTGCACATACTCAAAACGCACCACAAATAAAACTCGCCACGCGCAAAACTCGCCATGCGCAGAACTTACTGCACACAACTTGCTACACTAACCTGTCACATGCAACTCGACACATAAAAAGATGCTACACGCATGTCGCCACACAAAACTCATCTCACAAAAGTCGCTACATGCATGTCGCCACATGCAACTCAACACACACAACTTGACACATGAAACTCGCCCTAAAACACACACAAGTCTGGTATTATCCTTCAAAAATAAAAATCTGATTAATAAGCAGACAAACTACAAGAGCAACAACTGTACCATATAGGAAATACGGCAGCTGTCAGTCACATGACCTGTCTATTATGTGTATGTGTGAGCTAATATATACTGCCAGGGGGAGGGCTTCCTATTGGCTGGGGACTTATCAGGCTGCCAATTTAGCTTACAAATACTGAGGTAAAAATACTGAGCAAATAACGTGTGAACGAGGTCTAATACAGGAGGAGATGACATACAGATATATACTATATACAGGAGGAGATGACACACAAGTATATACTATATACAGGGGAGATGACACACACATATATACTATATACAGGGGAGATGACACACAGGTATATACTATATACAGGAGGAGATGACATACAGGTATATACTATATACAGGAGGAGATGACACACAGGTATATACTATATACAGGGGAGATGACGCACAGGTATATACTGTATACAGGAGGAGATGACACAGGTATATACTATATACAGGGGAGATGACACACACATAGTATATACAGGGGAGATGACACAGGTATATACTATATACAGGAGGAGATGACATACAGGTATATACTATATACAGGAGGAGATGACACCTAGGTATATACAATATACAGGAGGAGATGACATACAGCAGGTATATACTATTTACAGGGGAGATGACATACAGGTATATACTATATACAGGAGATGACATACAGGTGTATACTATATATAAGAGAGATGACAAACATGTATATACTGAGGGGAAAATGAGAGGTGTGAGGTGAAAATGAGGGGTGTGAGGTGAAAATGAAAAGGTGTGAGTGCAGAATGAGAGGAGTGAGGGAAAATAGTGGAGTGATCGGAAAATGACAGATGTGAGGTCGAAATGACAAGTGTTAGGGGGGAATGAGAGGAGTGAGGGGGGAAAATGAGAGGTGTAAGGGAGAAAATGAGAGATGTGAGGGGGAAAATGAGAGGCGTGATGGGAAAATAAGAGAAGTGAGGTGCTATAACTAACCACAGATATTTACTATGCCCAGGCAACGCCGGGCTCTTCAGCTAGTCTAATATATAAAGCTGAATGTGTTGTGTGTATGTGTGTGTGTATGTCCGGGATTGGCAGCTGCACCGTCGCAGCTACAGCCACAAAATTTTGCACAGTCACACGTCTGGACCCCGAGACGTCTGGACCCCGAGAGCGTCATAGGCTATGTTGTGAGGCAAAATTTTAAGCCCCTGTGTTCCAATTCACCAAACAATTTTGCCCCTATCTACATAATGGGGAAAAAGTGAAAGGAAAAGTGTTGGAGGCAAATTGACAGCTGCCAGATGTGAACAAGGGGGACTTAAAGAGTGAGAGCGATGGCGCCAAAGAGTATATACCGTACAGTTGCTAAGGTGGGGCTCCGACATGGGATACTCACCACACACGGGGATATGAACACACACAAAATGCGCCACACACTACCACGTCGATGAACACATATACCACCCTCAGCACACATTTCACCACACATACACCAACCTCGCCACATAAAAGTTGAAACACAAAAGTCGCCGCTCAAAACTCGCCACGCGCAAAACTCGCCACATGCAAAACTAGGCTCACGCAAAACTCGCCACATGCAAAACTCACCACATGCAAAACTAGGCTCATGCAAAACTCGCCACACGTGCAAAACTCACCTCATGGAAAACTCGCCAGACGCAAAACTTGCACACGCGGAAAAATTGCCACATGCACAAAGGTTGCAACACATGCAATAGTTGCGTCACACAAAACTTGCACATACTCAAAACGCACCACACATAAAACTCGCTGCGCGCAAAACTCGCCATGCGCAAAACTTGCTGCACACAACTTGCTACACTAACCTGTCACATGCAACTCGACACACAAAAAGTTGCTACACGCGTGTCGCCACACAACTCATCTCACAAAAGTCGCTACATGCATGTCGCTACATTCATGTAGACACATGCAACTCAACACACACAACTTGACACATGAAACTCGCCCTAAAACACACACAAGTCTGGTATTATCCTTCAAAAATAAAAATCTGATTAATAAGCAGACAAACTACAAGAGCAACAAATGTACCATATAGGAAATACGGCAGCTGTCAGTCACATGACCTGTCTATTATGTGTATGTGTGAGCTAATATATACTGCCAGAGGGGAGGGCTATATACATACTATATACAGGAGGAGATGTCACAGGTATATACTATATACAAGAGCAGATGACACACAGCTATATACTATATACAGGAGGAGATGACTTACAGGTATATACTATATACAGGAGGAGATGACACACGTATATACTATATGCAGGAGGAGATGACATACAGGTATATACTATATAAAAGAGGAGATGACACATGGGTATATAGAGGACGAGATGACATACAGCAGGTATATACTATATACAGGGGAGATGACATATAGCTATATACTATATACAGAAGATGACATACAGGTATATACTATATATAGGAGGAGATGACATACAGGTATATAGTATATACAGAAGAGATGACATACAGGTATATACTATATATAGGAGGAGATGACATACAGGTATATAGTATATACAGAAGAGATGACATACAGGTATATACTATATACAGGAGGAGATAACACATAGGTATATACAATATACAGGAGGACATGACATACAGCAGGTATATACTATATACAGGAGGAGATGACATACAGGTATATACTATATACAGGAGATGACATACAGGTGTATACTGTGTATAAGGGAGATGACAAACGTATATACTGAGGGGAAAATGAGAGGTGTGAGGTGAAAATGAGGGGTGAAAATGAAAAGGTGTGAGTGCAAAATGAGAGGAGTGAGGGAAAATAGTGGAGTGATCGGAAAATGACAGATGTGAGGTCGAAATGACAAGTGTTAGGGGGGAATGAGAGGAGTGAGGGTGAAAATGAGAGGCGTGATGAGAAAATAAGAGAAGTGAGGTGAACTAACCACAGATATTTACTATTCCTAGGCAACGCCGGGCTCTTCAGCTAGTTCAAAAATAAAAATAAAGGGGGAAACTGACATTTTAGTGGCCGATCTATAGAAAAATAACCCCGTAACCTAAACTACTGTGACTCGTATACAAGAGTATGGGGTTACAAACCGTGCCAAAGTCCCGTACAGTAACATGCATCTGCTACAGGAGAGTATAAGGTCAAGGCAGGAATTCTTTTGGCCCCAGTTCAGCATGACCTAGTAAACAGGTCTATCAGAAATAAAGAATAACCACACAAGACTCATATTCACCAGTGCAAGACTGTCTTTTATAACTATTGCATTACAACAAAACAGCCGTCCTAACTACGCTTTCTACAAATGTAACACTTTAAAAAAAAATTTTTTTTTTAGGTTTCATGGCCATGATCAGGAATTGCTGTTTTATTGATGCTGCGTATTTATGCAGCGTCAAACCCGCAGCGACCAGATATTACAGCATAGTGGATGGGATTTCTCGAAATCCGATGTCCAAAGTGTGTATGTGAGCCTGTGGATCACATGCGGACACTGACATGTGGCGCGTCTTTCAGGACAGCAGCGTGATAATTTCTCTTGCAGCAACAGAAATGTCATTAATGGAATGTATTGAATGCTGTGAATTTGCATGGTTCAATAAACACCTGCAGATTTACCTGCGTTCAGTAGAAGGCAACAAGCATACGTTGCGTCCAAAGCGCTGCTGATTCTGAATCGTGGGCACATAGCCTTGCAGCTTGTACACCACTGCCCCAGGATGAGCTATATCTTAGGACACCCTCTTTCTTGGTGCCCCTAAAGATGGCTTTGAAATTGCTCATATAAATTATATGGTAGTGAACCAAATACACTGACTTTGCCAGCATTGGGCATTCATCTAATTTGTACACCTCACCCCTACATCCAAGAGATGAGAAAGTAAGGATCATGCTGTTATAATTCAAGCTTGCTCCTTTCTCCTCTTAATATGAAGACAATGATTTCTCCTGCTGTAAAAAAAAAAAAAAAATCACATGCCGGTAATTAAGAATTGGTCAACTAATTTGTCAATACAAAGTGTATTAAAAAAGCGAAACCCCCAAATTGCGAGCAGCTCCAATGACTCTACACAGGGAAGAGGCAACAAGGTTCCCAACTTGACTTTGTCTTTATTCTGGACAGTTTATAATTATAGTTGGACATGGCGAAAAAGTGCCCTATTTTTTACATATTGTCCTAGGATTTCTGGACTATTGACAACCAATTGACAAGACCAATAACGTTAAGGTTTCATGCAACTCCGAAACCATGGCTGAGTGACTTGTACAAATGGGACAAACTATGATATACAGAATGGCTATTCGCAGGGTTTGTCATTGGTAAAGCTAAATAATGCAGTGGATCCTAAATCTGCATGTTGGGTACAGAATGGATTTGAGATAGTATTTTGAGGCTTTAGTGGCAGCATGGCATCTCATCCAAATTAATTCTCTAGCTTCCCATAGAGTTCATAACGAATGGTAAAAACGAGCATTTCAAGGAACACAAGCAAACATGATGAATTTTATCTGCGCTGGAAGTCTTCATAAATAATCAGAGTATAAATTTTAGGCTTTATGGTTTCTGCCCAATGGACAATTTTTGGACAAAGGAATAGCTTAATCAGACTATCATCTAGCAGAATCCAGATAACTGAACTGCTTGGTGTGTGTATATATAATTTTTTGGGGGCAGGGGAATTGCTGTTTTCCGTGGGCTAACCCTGCCTGGTTTTCTAAGTCATCCATTAACATGTAAAGTTGATTTTATATTTGTTTTGTACAAAATTGCTAATCCTGTTGGATTTTTCGGTGGTGTACTCTTGTGCGGATTGGTAAATCTGTTATATCTTTACACTGTTCAATCCAAGTCCCTCTATACTGGACGGCGTACCAGTTTACCAAATGTAAGTTTAGACTGCAACATTGAGAAAAGTGAGAGAATCTAGTCTGCATATGAGTGCCGAATCCTTACTAATGTACATATTGTAGCTCTAAGCAAAAATGTATTAGGCCGGGTGTTCACAATCCGGAACTAGCAGCGCTTTGGGTGCAGTGTATGTTCCCTACTTCCAAAGTGCTGCCTTCTATTGAACGCAGGTGAATCCACATGTAATCACTGAACTGTGCGGATTAACTGCGTCCATTACATTCTATGGGTGACATTTCTCTTGTACAGTCTCTGCAAGAGAAATTGACATGCTGCAGTCTGGAGAGACGCGCCGCACATCCGACTCTGCGGGTGAGCCGCGGGCATCTGTGGACATCAGATTTCTTCAAATTCCGTCCACCATGCTCTGTAGCGTCTAACCCGCAGCCTCCAACCCGCTGGGAGACCTGTCACTCCTGGGCAGGGAGAAGCCACTGGGTATCTGTATAGCTAGAATCTTTTAGCCACCATCTGATACATGCTAGTTGTGCATCAGGCAGCATTTACCAGCAGTCAGGTTAGCTGTAACAAAAGTCCCTCAAATGTAGAAAATTCCTTTTTTTTATTGGTTCTGGTTGGCTGGAAAGTCTGACTTTTTTTTTTTTTTTTTTTGCATCTTCAGATGACTTACTCAGATAATTAACATTAATTATAGAGAATGTGTTTTTGTTTGCTTTTATTGGTCTCTTGCCAACAACCAATTTTTATTTGTTTATTTGTGCAAACAAATACGAACACATGCATGGAAAAAGTGCCATAAAAATACTGCTCGTAAAAGATGAGTCACGTGTATGGCATCTGGAGACCGCACATTCCTGCATGTTGGCTTCTTGCGTTTACCAGACTTGCTGGATGAATAAGGTTGTGAATTTCTGAGAACGTTTTGTGTTAGTTAGAAAATATTGGAGAGTTGTGTGATGTAAATCTTCATGAGCCTGAGGCTGCAGAGCCTAACACGTAGTCCGTGCCCTGGAATCACATTCCTTCCTCCAACTGTATCCCTTTTATGGCAGCTTTCTCTCTGCTTATGTTGCACAACACTGGTTCATTTCTCCAAACTGTAGAAATATTGCATGCGCTATTGACACAAATTTATACATGCAAAAAAACTAACCTATTATAGCAGTAATGCTTATTTTAATGGGGTTGTGCCAAGTAATCATGGCGGAAAGTGTTGGCACTCTTGAAATTGTTCGAGAAAATGAAGTGTTTCTCCCAGAAAATTATTGCAGTTATACATATGTTGTAATACACATTTATTTCCTTTGTTTGTTTTGGAACAACACAAATAAACAGGAAAAACCGCCAAAAATGGGCCAGACAAAATCAACACACTTCCAGAAATGTGGGTAAACCACTGTAAATGAGCATCACATGCTGGAGACACCATCTTTGGCAATAAACAGGTGTGGGCAATATGAAAATCGCACATGAAACCAGATAAAAAGGGAGAAGGTGGCTAAATCTTTGCATTGTGTCCGTGTGTGCCACTATAAGCATGGAAATGGGAACTGCCTGCCGACTTGAGAATCAAAATTTAAAAATATCAGTGATCTCAAGGTTACATGTAAATCTCTAGAAATCTTAATGCTTCTTTGTCCACAGTATGCATCATAATCGTGAGAATTACAACCCATGGCACTGTAGCTAATCTCCCTGGATGTGGATGGCAGAGAAACATTTTAATGAAATGTGCAGGAGGACCCCACTGCTAACGTACATTTTGGCAAACTGCAGTCTAGCTTTTTTTTTAATGTCTATGTGTAAGCCAAAATCCTTCTGTAAAAGCATCTTGTGAACAGATGAGACTGGGAGCTTTTTGGTAAAGCACATCATTCTACTGCCTAGAGAAAACTAAAGCTTACAAAGAAAAGAACATAGTACCGACAATCAAATATGGTGAGGTTCAAAAATGTTTTGGGGTTGTTTTGTTGTCTTTGCAAGGCATCATGAATTCTGAAGATTACCACAGTCAAGGCACCTAGTGGCAAAGGATTTTGGGTCGTAATGTTGTGCCCATTGTCAGAAAGCTGGGTTTGTCGTAGGTCATGGGTCCTTGACTGTCATGACAAGGTCATGGGTCCAGCAAGACAGTGACCTCAAACATAATTCCAAGAAGCACCCAGAAATGGGTGGAAACAAAGCGCTGGAGAGTCCTAAGTGGCCATCTATGAGCCAGGATGTAAATCCCATTGAACACCCACGGAGGGATCTTAAAATTGCTGTTGGGAGAAGGCATCCTTCAAATGAGACCTGGAGAGTGGTCCAAAATTCCAGTTGATGTGTAAGAAGCTTGTTGACTAGAATAAACTGCAATCAGTCACTTACTATAGCAACGGGTATAAACCAAATATTAAATTCAGGGTGCTAACAATTATATACAGTTTGCCTTTGTTTTTTGTTTTTTTTTCTTTGTGGTGTTAAAATACACACAAAGGACATTAAACGTATATAAAATAATGTGTAATTGCAATAATTTTCTAGGATAAACACTTCACTTTCTGGAACAATTTTGAAGATTGCTAACACTCATTCTGATACTGACGGGAGTAGCCAAGCACTGCTCTCTGCAATGTCTGCCAGCCCTTTGAATGAGCGAATGCTTGACCCTTTTTGAATTCGGATGAGGCACTACAGAGCCCTGTTCTCTCAGTCCGCGGTTGTCTTGGCAGTCTAACCCCCTGGTAATCAATAAATTATCGCCTACCTTGTGGCTGGGTAATAACCTGTATACTTGCTAGGTTTAACTACTAAACAATTTTTTGGCATTTCATAGCTTGCACTGTACATGTTGTGTTAAAGGGTTCCCAAATGAGATTCTAAATACCAAATCTTTTTTTCTGTTTACACAAATTAGTGTGCCACTGTGCAGTCTAAAGAATTCTTATTTCTGGGCTTTATAATGTGAATCCATTCATTGATGCACAGTGAGTCACAGAAGTGACATTCAAATACAGAGCCCTCTTCGCCTTACTCGGCCTACACACTGCTGTGTCACTTGTGATTCCAACCAGTGCTGCAGGTGTATTATTTCTATTGCCATACAAGTAATTGTCGGGCAAGCAAGTCCTTGCATAGCAGATCTCAAATGCCGGTCTAATGCAAAACCTTGTTTTTTTTCCACTTCATTTATGAAACAAAAAAAAAATCATATAAACAAGGAAAAATGTATTGTAAATTATCTGGGGTGTCACAAGTAGAGATGAGCAAACCTTTTAAGGTTCACCAAACTTACATTCTATGGGTGACAGCCTAAGTACACAGCTGTGAGCTGATCATAGCCTGGGAAGCGTCATGGCCCATGGGTATTACCTAGGCATGAGAGAATAGCTTTGGATAACTCCTTATCTGAATAGCTATAGTGCTTACCGACTAGCTGCATCGGATACCTGGATCGCTCCCGATAATCAGGTGTTCGGGCCGCAGCTGCATGTGTCGCAGCTGTGTGACCGTTACAACACACAGGCTCTCCATAAAAGCTATTCGGTAAGTGCTATGGCTATTCGGATAAGGAGTTATCCAAAGCTATTCGCTCATCCATAGTATTACCCCCTTCCCAGGCTATAAGCACCTGCCACCAGCTGTCTGCTTTTCTGCTACAGGTTAACAAAATGTTGGGGGATGCCAGACCATTTTTTTTTTTTTAAATAAAATAATCTAAGTAATAAACAAAAAAAAATACATGGACAATAAGCTACACGCACTGTACTACCGCCACGTGTGTATTTTTATACACATAAGCGTGTGGGTAACGCTGTGATTTTGCTGTATGCAGTAGATGAATTATCAGGTTTTCAAAGGAAACCGGTGTTAAAAAAATAATAAAAAAAAAAGTCGGCACTTTCATTGTCCAAGTGCCATATGATTTTTTTTTTTTTTTTAACAGAATTCCTGTTAAATAAATAAAATCTGTATTCGGCCGGAGTCACACAACAATCAACCCGATTCTCTTGGATGAGAGAATGTGCTGAACTATGTTACTGATGTTCTGATCAGAGTGTCAGTATAGTGTGATCTGAGTCTCGCCCTGTAAGGAGAAGATGGAGAACAAAATGTCTGTCTGCTCCATTGTGAGTCTGTGGAAGTCAGGCTGCACTTGGATGTCATACAAGCACAGTCCGATGAGTTCCACGCGCTCTTAGACTTGAATGGGTGAGCGGCATCCAATTTCAGAGTAAAACTGCAGCATGCTGAGACTTAGAATCTGTGAAAACAAATAAAAAAAACTGTCAGTGAAAAAATTGGACTGCTGCTTTGAATAACATTGGTCAGAGGGCTCTTTGATAAAAAAAGTGGCACTCATCAGATGTACCGTATACGCTGGTGTGAGCGAACCCTTCAGCCCCATTCTCACGTCCCAGTAAAGACCGTGATACATGGACTGACCGCACATTTTGTGACCCAAACTAAAGCCTCATGTCGGTCTGTGGCTGTGAAATTTGGTCATCTAGTGCAGAACCGAGCTAAGGTCTACTTAAACTGCACAATTATTGTGAACAGGCTACCCTAGGAATGCTTGTATCATAACTGTGCAGTGTATACCAGCTGCTGGTCATCTGATGAACGAGAGGCTCAGTCTGGAGAAATATTGTGCTGCACGAAATCACAGTTCTTGGTAGCACATTGTCATGTATTTCCACTGCTGTGTTCAGTGCACCTGAGCCGCCATCTGTCATAGATCAGAGCACATCTGAAGTATGGTCCGCAAGAATCATGACACCGTACAGCCCATAAGGATTTTTAATTTAAAAGGCAAAACTGTGGGTAGCATGGATCCAAGCCCAACTGTAAAATTGCAAAAGGTATGTTTTTCTCTGAAAAAGTATGAAGTTTCAGAGAAAATACACGCTAAAGATATGGCCGTTGACCAGTGGTACAACAACCACTGTGTGGAGCCCGCCGACTCCAGACCCTACTTCAGCTGGTTGTGCATCCGGGCATGCACATTCAGCTGCAGTGTATTTCAGAGCATGAATTTGCCAGGTCCGTGCGCCGCAATACACACTGCCAGCCAATCAGTGGCCTGCCATGGGACATTGGCTTGCACGTGAATGGGGGCGTCTGGCAGTGATGTCATGCACTCCATCGCTTTGGTGCTGAAGTCGGCTACCTGTGAGTATGAACGTTTTGTCTTGTTTGGTTGTTTTTTAATGCACTGAACAGCAGTGCCAACATGATGGGGGACACACCAGGAATGGGGGCCCAAAAACCAGGGGACACATATACCAGGAAGGGGAGGGGGTAACTCCTATGTCCTTGTAGGAATTAGAACACTACAAGGGCCCATTTATCTGACCAACCTACAGGAAGGGGGGTTTCCAGGTCCAAGTTTTGTAATGGGCCCATCAGACTTTATTTACGCCACTGCCATGGATCATAGCCGGAGATGAGACTAGTCCGGCGCTGCCCCCTGCCAGTTCTTCCCGTCTCTGCTCCTGGTGACTACAGGTCTATCCCATGTGTGTACATTGGGAAGAGACCTGTCAACCATCTCTAGCAGTGCTGGGAAGAATCAGCCGGGGGCAGTGCCAGCTCTTTAGTTATACTTTCCTGGAGCGTTTCAGAGAATTAGGCCGGCGTCACACTAGCGAGTTTTACGGACGTATGAGCGCAGAAAATACATCCGTAAAATACGCATGACACACGGCCCAATGATTCTCTATGGCCCAGCTCCTATCAGCCGTATTTTACGGATCCGTATTATACGGTCTTCTACGGCCGTAGAAAATCGCAGCATGCTACGTTTGTCACCGTATTGCGCAAAAAATCGCCAATGAAAGTCTATGGGGGCGAGAAAAATACGGATTACACACGGACCAGCAGTGTGACTTGCGAGAAATACGCAGCGGTGTTCTATAGAAAAGCCGGTAATTCAATTGCCGGCTTTTCATTTCTCCTTCACAAACCCGACAGGATATGAGACATGGTTTACATACAGTAAACCATCTCATATCCCTTTTTTTTTTTTTTTGCACATTCCACACTACTAATGTTAGTAGTGTGTATGTGCAAAATTTGGGCGCTGTAGCTTGTAAAATAAAGGGTTAAATCGCTGAAAAAATTGGCGTGGGCTCCCGTGCAATTTTCTCCGTCAGAGTGGTAAAGCCAGTGACTGAGGGCAGATATTAATAGCCTAGAGAGGGTCCATGGTTATTGGCCCCCCCTGGCTACAAACATCTGCCCCCAGCCACCCCAGAAAAGGCACATCTGGAAGATGCGCCTATTCAGGCACTTGACCTCTCTCTTCCCATTCCCGTGTAGCCGGTGGGATATGGGGTAATGAAGGGTTAATATCACCTTGCTATTGTAAGGTGACATTAAGCCAGATTAATAATGGAGAGGCGTCAATTATGACACCTATCCATTATTAATCCAATAGTACGAAATGGTTAATAAAACACACACACATTATTTAAAAGTATTTTAATGAAATAAAGACACAGGGTGTTTTAATATTTTATTATACTGGTAATCCACCTGAAGACCCTTGTCACCTGAAATAAAGTAAAAAAAACAAACAACAATATTCCATACCTTCCGTCGTTCCGTCAGTCCCACGATGTAAATCCATCTGAAGGGGTTAAATCATTTTACAGCCAGGAGCTCTGCTAATGCACCCGCTCCTGTCTGTAAAATGTTGTGAATGAATGGAATGCAGGGGAATGTCCTGTAGTTACCTTGATTCGCGGCGATGCGCCCCCTGCTGGATGTCCTCATATGAACTTGAGCCTGGGAAAAGTCTCAATGAGATATATATATATATACTCACCGGCCACTTTATTAGGTACACCATGCTAGTAACGGGTTGGACCCCCTTTTGCCTTCAGAACTGCCTCAATTCTTCGTGGCATAGATTCAACAAGGTGCTGGAAGCATTCCTCAGAGATTTTGGTCCATATTGACATGATGGCATCACACAGTTGCCGCAGATTTGTCGGCTGCACATCCCAAAGATGCTCCATACAAGGCAGGATGGATCCATGCTTTCATGTTGTTTACACCAAATTCTGACCCTACCATCCGAATGTCGCAGCAGAAATCGAGACTCATCAGACCAAGCAACGTTTTTCCAATCTTCTACTGTCCAATTTCGATGAGCTTGTACAAATTGTAGCCTCAGTTTCCTGTTCTTAGCTGAAAGGAGTGGTACCCGGTGTGGTCTTCTGCTGCTGTAGCCCATCTGCCTCAAAGTTCGACGCACTGTGCGTTTAGAGATGCTCTTAGGCCTACCTTGGTTGTAACGGGTGGCGATTTGAGTCACTGTTGCCTTTCTATCAGCTCGAACCAGTCTGCCCATTCTCCTCTGACCTCTGGCATCAACAAGGCATTTCCGCCCACAGAACTGCCGCTCACTGGATTTTTTTCTTTTTCGGACCATTCTCTGTAAACCCTAGAGATGGTTGTGCGTGAAAATCCCAGTAGATCAGCAGTTTCTGAAATACTCAGACCAGCCCTTCTGGCACCAACAACCATGCCACGTTCAAAGGCACTCAAATCACCTTTCTTCCCCATACTGATGCTCGGTTTGAACTGCAGGAGATTGTCTTGACCATGTCTACATGCCTAAATGCACTGAGTTGCCGCCATGTGATTGGCTGATTAGAAATTAAGTGTTAACAAGAAGTTGGACAGGTGTACCTAATAAAGTGGCCGGTGAGTGTATGTATATATATATATATATATATATATATATATATATATATATATGAGTGTATGTATGTATGTATGTATATATATATATATATATATATATATATATATATATATATATATATATATATATATATATATATATATATATATATATATATATACACACACTGTATATATGTTTTAACGAACATTTGAGCCGAAAAATCCATTAGATGTCGGTTTTGCAAGCCTGCGAGAAAATATCGTAGTACGGATTACATACGGAGGATGTCATGCGCAAAATACGCTGCCACACCCTGCCTACGGATGACATACGGATCACTATTTTGGGAACATTTCTGTGTATTACGGACCGTATTTTCATACGCTGAGTGTGACGCCGGCCTTAGACCTGGCTGCAGTCGTGCAGCCAGACTTTTATTAATGCCACCCATGGCTTGGGCAGCATGAATCAAGGGACAGGTTCCTTCTTTAAGTTGGGGAAAGTCCAAGTTGTAGGGGCACCATTTCTTTTTTTTGTCTTGGGGCGGAAGCTGAAATCGGCCCTGCAGAAGACTTCTACACATGGAATTTGCAACTACTTTCCTCTGCTCTACAATTATGACAGATGGGTGGGGAAGACAAATCCCTCTTTAGATAAATGTGCAGACATGAGCTACATGGCTGCTCTGAAATCGGAAGGTGGACAGAAGAGGGGAAAGCATAAGCATGTATAGGGGATAACTGAAATTTTGTACAACCCCAGTTAAAGATTTTTCAATCTATAGCCACCTAATGTTAAGGTTGGGATTCTTACAGCCAACCCACCTAATCATAGCTACTATATTAAAATGATTTACCTGCTTCCGTTGTATCAAATGTATTCAAGTGACCAATGATTGTCAGCTATTACGGCATTGCCCACTGTATCCTTTCTAGCTATTAGTTTACCATATAATATTGGTTTACAATCACATCAGTTGGTGAAATCTTAATGTTAAAGTATACAAGGCGTTAAGGCTATGTATACCTTCAACTTCTTTTACAAATTTAGACTATTACAAGTTGTGTACTTTTTCTTGGGTGAAAATACTCCTCAAAAATACTAAGGAGAGTATTTTTACCATTCTGTAAAAAAATAAAAAATGGTGCGACCCCTGCTGGCGGGGTTATTCAGTTACTGCACAATCCTGCGATGTTCAGTAGCTGTATGAAGGTAATCGTAGTCTCTCCCACGAATTGCCATATAGGTCTGAATGCAGCCCTATTCAGTATACCTGGTGATCCAGGTTTCTTTGACACACACCTTCATTAATGACGCAAAGGTTTTAATCACAGATCTGTTATGTCTTAATTTCTATCTATCAGCGAAAGAATGCATCTACCCTACATCCAGCAATTTCAGGACATCTTCAAGATTGTCAATGAAATGACTCGCCTTCAGGTTTCATATGAGGAATATCTGTGCATGAAAACACTGCTACTCCTGTGTACGAGTAAGTATCACTAGAGGCTGGGCCATTTTCTTCTTAAGTGTCTAGATTGTGGCCCATGTTGGTGGAATATGTTAGCATTTTACCGTTTAAAGTAAAAACAAATGTGATTTCAAAGCTAAATGTTTAGCTCAGAAGGCAGGCATACATAGGTCTTCTACAGCTGAGCGGGGGTCTCTGGAACACATGGCCACATGATCTATCACCATTGATCTGTGCGTGCCCTTCAGTCAGTAAGGTATAAAGCATTGAGCAGTCTGCAAACCCGCAGCAGTTACCATTTTTTTAGTCTGACACGTGTCCATGTTATAACTTACGGTGATGCTTATAGGAAATGAGCTATGTATGTTTCTGAATGCATTTTATGGAAGCTAATTACCTAGTGTAGCAGAAAGTAATTTCTTGGCAGAGCTGAATGAAGAAGCAAGTTAGTGAACCTGGCACCAAAAATAAGTGATAATCTGCAGGTAAGCACTGTTAAAACACCTGTAAAGCAATCGAATTGCAAGTGCAGTGAGCAAATGAAGTTCTAATCTCCATGCAGCAGTGTACTTCCAGTCATCGGGGAGGTGCAGGGGGCGGTTAGTCACTGCTCACTACAATGAGCGTGCTGTAGTTGCATACTTGCTCCTTTCTAACAGCATGCTTTGCACACATGCTACGGGATAAATTGCCAGTCAAGCAGCAGGGAAGCTTTTTACGGTTTGGTTGGTGAGCCGTGACTGTCACAGCCCCAACACCTCCTTGATGACTGGAAGTGAGCAGCTACATGGAGAATATAACTACATTTTCTCCCTGCATCTGCACTTCAAATTGGATTGCTACACAAGTGTACAGCAGTGTTTACCTTCAGTATTATATCTTTTTTCTCAAAAGTTCCGTTTTAAATGAGCTGTTTAACCAGCTCTGATGATGCCAAAGGGATCTGGTCATCTGATTCATGCTGTCTATACCTCAGGCAGCATGAAACAGACTGGCTGCATGATTACTGCAGCAGTGCTGGGAAGAGCCGGCCAAGACTGCTGGACTTGTTTACTCTCCGGCAAGATCTTCTAACTATATTTTCTTTGAAACGCTGTAGCGTTGCGGGAAAAAGCAAACATACCTAGCTTTAATTGTACAGCCAGGATTTGATTCATGCTAGCAGAGTATGAATCAGATGACCGGTTCCTTTTTTAAACGCAATTTTTTAGGAAAAAATAGTTTTGGGGGTTAATGCTTGGCTACAGTTTTTAAACGTATTCCTTTTTTCACATCCCTGTTCTGTACACATTCCTTTTTATAGTTCCCAAGGATGGTCTGAAAAGTCATGCACTATTTGAGGAAATTCGTATGACCTACATTAAAGAACTTGGAAAAGCCATAGTAAAGAGGGAAGGAAACTCCAGTCAAAACTGGCAGCGATTTTACCAACTGACAAAGCTCATGGATACAATGCATGAAGTAAGTGTTTAGAGGAATATCATCTCTACTGTTCCTGCTATGATGGCTCTAAGGCGGCCTCCTCTACCACAGCAGAAACCTAACCATAATCAGCTGCTTAAAGGGACTGTCGGCACAGAATGACTGTTCAGTCTAAGTGCAGACGCTCGGTGCTTCATGGCCAAACATTATCTATCACAGCTATCTCCTCCACCCCTTTTATGATTGACAGCTCTGGCTTTATAGAGCCAGAGAGATGGTGAAAAAAAGAGAAGTAGGTGGGGAGGTGTATATAAATGATTGTCCCTGCAATGAAGAGCCTGTACTTGGTTTGCAGTCATTGTTTGCTGTCAGTCCCTTTTTAACTTTTTGTAGGGTTTTTAAAGTGAAGGTAATCCGTTCCGTAAAAGGGTTAAGCCTACAAATAATTCTCTCTGATCCAGTGGATAGGACAAATGTATTATTGCCGGTGTGATGGGAGTTGTATAGTGGCTAAAGTTCACGTACAGTGAACCAATGTTACTCAACTTAATCGCTGATTCCAAACAAACCCCGGCTGCTATTAACAGATTCCAGTTTTGAATCTTTGGGAGACCCCCATAGACTGACATCAGAACTGCCTTCAGTTTGCCTGCAGCAGCCGCTATACGATCATAGCCTACAGTGTCCCACCTGTTACACTGCTTTGTCGGTGTGCCGCACACAAGTATGCCCTAGCACAATGCCTCATGCATGTCCAACTACAGATTAGGTGATGTGGTCAGTCAGAACGCAATCCTCACCAATATAAATAGAATACGACACTGCCACACGCTCCATTACTTGCCTTCAGCATGATTCATATATTCATGTTTTGTCATACTGTCCTTTTTTTTCTTCTAGGTGGTTGAAAATCTTCTAGCCTTTTGCTTCTACTCTTTTACGGACAAAACGTTGAGTGTTGAATTTCCGGAGATGTTGTCCGAAATTATCAGCAATCAGATACCAAAATATTCGTCTGGAAATATCAGAAAACTCTTATTTCATCAGAAGTGACTGCCTTACTAAAATTCTATATATAAATATAAATAAGTATATAAATACATAAACTTTAAAAAGTTGCCTTAAGGAAAAATAAGTCAAAAAACATAGCTTATACTGTATTAAAAAACAAAACAAAAAAAAACACGTGGTAATTGTCCTTGCAACAGTGTACCTATTGTGATTATGCACTACAGTTCATGTGGTTTACAGAGGGCCAAGATTTCGACTACAGAAAATTCCTCATTTCGCTCTCTGAAATGAGAAGAATAAGAGATCATTGAACCAGTGGCTCCATTCTAAACATTCTGGTAAAATCTTAACGTTGGATGGAAATCGTGCTACATTTTTATCAATTGTTTAATTTTCTTGTCAGGTGTTTTTTGCTTTTTTTTTTCTCCCATGGGGAAAGTTAAGATTTTGATTTCTGCATGTAACCTGCTGAAAGTTTACAAGTGTGTGTCAGAAAAGGGAAGTTGTGCCTTCTTAAGCTACTGTTTGGATCTAGCAGTTTCTTAGTTTTTACAGATTAACTCCTTTTTTTTTTTTCCCCTTTGGTTTCAAGAATCCTGTTTGTATAGATTTGGGCTCTTTTTTTCTCTTAAGGCTGGAGCAGCTCACAGCTTTTGTCACACAAGTGAAACGTAACCTTCACCGTGCATCTTTCATGCCTATATTCCCGATATTGGTCACTAGGCTCTCTCAGCTACCACTTTTACTCTGTTCGCCTCTAAGCTTTTTCAACTACCCCTACTCTCACCCTATTGGCAACTAAAGCTTTTTCAACTATTCCTACTTGCCATATTGGTCACTCGGCTCTTTCAACTACTTACAAATAAATTTCAGAGTTATCCAGCCAAATGCATTTATTTGATGAGGTTAAGTCCACTTCGGGTACCATCTTGTCTTCAAAATCGTGTACCAGATGTTCGTACAGGCCTGTACTTCCTGGGTTCTGGTCATAATCCCTATAACACACTGCAGGTGTGAGCCCGCCTTAGTGGAAGCTAAGGCAGTTGAGGCGAGGTTCACATGTTGCATGTTCGCTGCTTATCCACAGCATTTTACAGTTCTAGTAAAGTGAATGAGTTTTAACACATTCCCCACTTACAAAAAATAGCCAATTTCTGTTCTAGAATTAAACTTTTGGTGCAGGTTTCCCCTATTTCAGTGGGAACCCTAAATCCATATCATTGGCCTGTCAGGTTATGTGTTTATTTTAAACTTTCTGCAACACAAGTGCAAAGATTTTAGATGTATAATCACTTCAAATTTCAGTTGCAAACTTCCCATTTTTCGTGTGCCATAATTAGTCAGATGCAGTGGTAGAAGCTGCTGTAGCCATTTTAATGTTTGCTTATGTGTGTGCTTTATTTGTAAAGGAAACAAAAATCATAGCTATATCGAAAAGCCATTCACATGATTTTTTTAATTTAATCAGACCAATAATTTTTTTTTTTTTTTTTTAATTTTTCAGGGTCACTACAAAGCCACTTTACAGCAGAGTCATAAATAAAGTTTAACGTGGTAGAAGTAAAAAAAAAAAAAGCTACATTACTGTGTATAAATTTAATTTTATATTTATACTTTTTACAGATGTATGCCATATTGGTATAAATAAAAGTGTAGACAGATAGTGAAAGGGCTACTGCAGCTTGAAAGAACACTGGTCTATCTTTTAAATGCTTTATCTAATGTGCAAAAAGTAGTGTGAAGTCTTTCTGGACAGAACATTGATAACCATCGATTTTACAGTTCTAGATGCAAAGCGATGTGGTATTTCCGTATGTAGAAAGTTTGACCATAACAAGTTGATAGTGCTTTTCATTTTTCATGGTTTATTTTGTTTGTTTTTTTCTTCAAAGAACTAAAACTGGATATTGTCTTTAGTAAATTGAGTCTTTTCTCTGCATTTCTATTTTGTACTACTTGATATATGCGATAATCTGTAGGAGTCCAGGCATCATTCTACCTGGGCCTAGAAATTTTGCAGGTTAACAGTGTAGAAAAAATCTCGTCCTGTAACAGTGAGTCTAATTTAAAAAAAAAAAAAAAAAAAAAACATTAGTTTATGCATAATTAATTTCACATTTTCAACTTTTTACAGTTTTTAAATGGAAACTTTCATATTTTGTTTTTAGAAACTTTACAAATTTTTACAGGATTCAGACAAAAAAGTTTGTCAAACTCTAATATTTTTGTCAAAGAATAATAAAAAAAAATGTACAAGCTTAGTTTAGTTTGCTATGAAGCTTTACTAACGCAAATCGGTAGAATTTCTCAGGATTTCTCTGGCGTAGTCTCACCACCTCCCGCTGCTCTACCTCCTAGGTCTGTAGTAGAAATCTGTCTTGTACCTATAAAACGAGGATCCATTGCCCAAATGACAGTATTGAAAGCACTTATTTCCTCATCTGAGATGGCAGTGTTCAGCTGCGGAATCTGGAAGATGGGACAAACAACCACTCACTGTACCTGGATGCAGTGAGCTGCGGCACGGCTTTCTTTTGCTGTAAAGTTTTTTGGTTTTTTTGTCTGAAATGTTAAATGTCATTCAGATACATGTCAGTTAACTATATTGATAGCAACTTTTGTTTCCATGTCTGTTTGATATCTGTAACCCTCCCCTGCTTCATTGATTTATTGTATTGTGGTGTAAATGGCCTAATGTATTGTGATGTCCATATTCCTGTAGTGCATAATTTAGTTATCATAGTGTTTTGAAGTTGCAAGTTTCTTTTTTCTTCTTAAAACATTGAATGCCTTAAGAGTTTGATGTCAGTTTATCAGCTGTTTCCAGGGAGTTGGACTGAGCCGTCTCAATCTATTAATTGTACCGGTGGGTGAGAGGGTGCATTCACACAAGTCAATGAAAGAAACTGCACTTGTGAATGCAGCCTTCCTCTAAGAGCTACGCTATTACCTAAAACTTGTTAATAATAATCTGCAGAACATACCTAGCTAGCCATTCCTTGCTTTGAGGGCAGTTTGTAATACCAAATCTTGCACTTAGGAGACGTGCATAGTTCAGGGTAACTGTATATTAGAGTTTATTGATACAAGCATATTATTGTGCTGTAATATTTGAATATCATGTGATTGGATGATTTACAAACCCTTTTTTTAGAATTTAATAAAGTGTTGTGCCTACCAAAATAAAACGATAAGAGCTGCATGGATCTTCTTTTGCACCCTTCCCTAGGCCACTGACTCTACTGCTTATCCAATTAAGAAAAATGCACACATGGGTCTAGAGCAGTTGCCTGTAACAACCTAATTTAAGGTACTTGTCACGCCAGAATCTGGATATTTGCTACATTAGTTTTCATATGCGAAACCCTTATTGTATTCCATGCCCCAAGAACATCTAAGTGGTCAGTGCATTAATTGGTGGACATGGCTTTTCTGATGTAACCAGTAGACAGTTATTAGAAATTCTTCTTATTAATGGAAGTGATTCGTTTTTGGTATTTATGCTGATCCGGAGTTGAGTGCAGTTCAGTATAACCTGTGATTTTTAATCATTTTATCTTCTGCTTTTTCTGAGATTGTCCAGTGGGTGGTCCTATCAGTGACTGACTGCTATCTGACAGTTTTTGTTTTTGCATAAGAGTGCATACAATCACCGATGGGACCGCCCACTGGACCGAAAATCCCGGAAGAGCAGAGAAGTAACACAAATTATACTGAATCTTTTCCTGCTCTATAACATGCCTGCAGGTTGGACTGCCTTATCAGTGTATAAAACCCTATAAAGGGAACCCATCACCATGAAAAAAATACTTTAACTCAAAGCTAGTCAAGCAATCATCTGATCTCTGAAGGTCCAGCTTTAGTAACTCACAGCCGGTCTGCTTTAGTTTCTGGAGGAAACTGACATTCAAGTGATGGCGTATCACATTAATACCATGGTCTTTGAACACTTCCTCTGTTATATGAATGTCACAAGTGGCCATATGAGCTGGTGGTATGTTCAGCAGACAACCTCTTTTTAGTATTTTAAATTTTTTTGTAGTTCTTGAAATCGGAAAACTGAGCTGGGTACTAGCACCAGTCATGTTTGGTGACCACATGATTGTCCTGCATGGCTGTCAGGTGTAGTGGTTTCTTGATATCAGTATTTTCCTGCTCACTGGATAGTGTGAAACCAGAGCTTCTTGGGGTGGGTTTTCACATGGCCTTTTCATTTGCATATTAACCTTTCTTTTGTGTACTTAAGTACATGAAAACACATTGCAGATGCATGATTTTTTTTTTTACAAATTTAATTTTTTTTACTCTTCTAATTACATGTGAAACCTATTCCAAAAATATTTCTTATACAAAACACAACTGCAATTCAAAACCTGGAAATCCACTGTAACAATCGTGTTAATACATAATGATTACATAAAAATGCAATAAAACAGCTGGTGAAACTCAGCCTCACAAATAGCTTGCTTCAGTGGCCAATGTGCTTTCTAAATCATTGTAATCCACTTGGCAGTGTTTCTCCTTCTCATAAATGACCAGATTTAGTGAAGTATAGAAAGAAGAAAACAAAAAACCTACAAGTCTTAACACTTGGTCCCATGAATGTTGGGATATTGGCACTAGAGTGGGGTGTGATGAACTAGTGTATAACGTTTGGCATCAAAGGAGAATGATGTCCTAGTCTAATCACTAAAGGAGAATTAGGTTTTCTTTGCCCTACCCGTGTCACAATGTGACAGAAAATTAAAATTTGGGGCTGAAGTAAGTTGCAGAAAATCTTGAATAAAAACTATTGTCTACAGAAACAGTCTAAGGTGTCTGGTGTGTTCCCACTTTTTCCTAAATTTTCGTAAATGTGCACAAATAGTAACAGATTACCCTTAACTAATCTTAACTTTCTAGCACTTTAAAAACAGAGGGAGAAGTCAAACATTTAATGAAATAGTAGAAATGTAAAGAGAATTTTTATCCTGAGAGAATCTTGCATACATGACACATGTGAACGTGGCGGCATGTATTTTGGCCCAGGCTGCAGACCAGACTACCGCATTTCGGTAACGGGCAGCTCTGGTACAGGTCTGATGGGCGGACAAGCACAGAGCTGCACATTCAATCGGTAATGTTCACAACTTGCTGACGTGAATGGCGTATTTTAATGTAGTTGTCGGAGTTACAAGATTAATGCTGACTTAGAGGTTTAGACTTTTTTTTTCTTCCTAAAAGTATGTGGCAAATGCACACACTGGTAACTCTCTATACTTTGCCAATCACAGATAACTTTCTGATGCTACTAGCAAAAGTTTTAGCCATGTCCCTGACATGAGTAGCATTGAGGACGTTCTTCTTGACCTCCTAAAAGTTGTTGTGCAAATTGAAGGGTCTAAGCTTCTTGTGATTTTCAAGGTCATCCTTCTGTTCTCACATCAAATTGATCTTTAATAAATATTTTGCTCCATTAAATGGAGGAAACTATATTTTTGACCATTTATATAGCAACTCTAAGACAACTATTGAGTTGTGTAGTCCATAGTAATATATAAAAAAGGAAAAATACAAAGCACTAGACGGACCCGAGGGTAAACGCTTAACTTGCCTTCTACAGTAAAATGGTTTTCATAACTGCATTTGAAGATGGAACGCTTGCATTATTCAGGTATAAAAAGGCACATGTACAGATTTCCTGCTGAAAATTCACAGCAAAATCGACATGTGTTACTAGAAAGAACAGGAGTAGAATAAGTTTTATTTATTTTTTTCCCTGCATCAGATGTTTGTTCGTCAGATGACTGATGGGAGTAGGTGTGCTGACTAAATCTTCTTTTTATCTTCTAACCAGAGAGAGTACACCTCCACTTGTATTAACATAATGAAGGCTGAGCCCTCTTGGCAAATAAGTGCCAAAGGACTGGTGTCTGCTTCTTGCATCTTTACATGGGTTCAGTATAAACTGCTCAACTAACAACCGGTAATTTTTATGGAAATCTAAGAAATTGAGTTTGACATAATTCACTCCAAGTAAAACCTGAGCAGTTTTCAATCTTTATTGTCTAAAGTCTTGTGAGTGCAAAGAAAAGTAGCATGATCAACAACTTTTAAAGTACAAATGCTTATCAAGGTGTGGTGTGTACTATGTTTTACAATTACTAAAGGTGGTTTTCTGAAAACATTGTCCCCAGACTGAGTTTTGTTCGTTTTTTTTAGTTTTGTTTTTTTAACCTAAAACAAAACAAAAGCTTTAATCTCCCTGCTTGGGTCCAACAATTAGGGTACCGTCACACATTGAAATTTTCATCGCTGCGACGGCACGATTCGTGACGTCGCAGCGTCGTATAATCATCGCTCCAGCGTCGTAGACTGCGGTCACACGTTGCAATCACGGCGCTGGAGCGATGCCGAAGTCCCCGGGTAACCAGGGTAAACATCGGGTAACTAAGCGCAGGGCCGCGCTTAGTAACCCGATGTTTACCCTGGTTACCAGCGTAAACGTAAAAAAACAAACAGTACATACTCACCCGTCGGTGTCCTTCAGGTCCCTTGCAGTCTGCTTCCTGCTCTGAGTGCAGCCGTACAGTGAGAGCAGAGCGCAGCACCGCTGCGCTCTGCTCTCACTTTCCGGCCGGCACTCAGAGCAGGAAGCAGACGGCAAGGGACCTGAAGGACACCGACGGGTGAGTATGTACGGTTTGTTTTTTTACGTTTACGCTTGTAACCAGGGTAAACATCGGGTTACTAAGCGCGGCCCTGCGCTTAGTTACCCGATGTTTACCCTGGTTACAAGCGAAGACATCGCTGGATCGCTGTCACACACAACGATCCAGCGATGTCAGCGGGTGATCAAGCGACGAAAGAAAGTTCCAAACGATCTGCTACGACGTACGATTCTCAGCAGGGTGTCTGATCGCAGTAGCGTGTCAGACACAGCGATATCGTAACGATATCGCTAGAACGTCACGAATCGTAACGTCGTAGCGATGGAAATTTCAATGTGTGACGGTACCCTTAGTCTCCACCACTGCTCCTGGAGGTTTTCATCTGCGGTGCTGCAGACAATCGGTGAACTCCACAGCTCTGGCGGAGTAGACTGCATGAGCTGCTTAGAGCCACTAAGTACACTGGATGCAGCATCATCAATGTAATGTCGGCACTGCAGGCAGTAACAAACACCAGAAGCAAACGTGGAGACTTTTTTTTTTTTTTTTCTGGACCTGGGGAGCATGAGTAAAGCTCAAGGTGGTTGTTTGTTATTTAACTTAGGTCTGGGGGTCTGATGTTTTCAGAAAATGGAAAATCCCTTTTATTGCACAACTGATGCCAAAAACTAGTGGAAACTGATGAAAATATTTAAGCCACAGTGTCAATAATTGGTCACAGCAGAGTACAAAGTTTCTCATTGTGCAGAAGTCAATTAACAAAGGAAATCCTTACTAGTTGTTGGAAAGCCATAGTTCTAACAAGGGGCACAAACTTCTTTTTTTTTTTTATCGCAAGAACAGGGTGTATTTACATGTAATAGTGGAGTGTCATGTGGTCAAAATAGTTTTTTACTGCAAATAAGCAATGTGACTTTTCTGTGAGTAGTAATTCTTATCATGCGCCACACTACTGACCTATCCCGGTATCTATGAATACACTCTCTGAAAACTGCCCACTTATTGTAGAGATTCTGTATGCCTTATTCATCTGAATGTGCCAATTGGTGCTTGCACACTCGATTTAAGATAAAGCTCTTTTGTATGGTCCCAGTGTCATTAATTACTTGTATAAGGGATATTAGGATTGTACCAGGCAAGTATTCTTTTGCAAACTGTGCGTAGAACAATTTTACAATGTAGATGCCACCATTGTAAAGCTTTAACGTTCACTTTTAAATTATTGATGCTACATCTGATCATACAAGTTGTACAAGCAGCATTGCATTACTTGCGTGTTCTTTCTGTCTATAAGCCTGTGCTGATTACTTTGCTTCTCGTTATAGCCAAAATATATATGAAATATAAAAACTTATATGTTGATCTCAACAGACTCTAATGTTGTTTTTGTTCTCTAAAATAATCCATATGAACAGATTGGAAAAATGTCAATATTTTTATTTTGTATAAAGTATATGAAATACATTATAATGGGGAGAGATTGGATTCTATAATGGTGTAAGGCCTTATTAGAAATTAATAGAAAGATGCGTATATATATTTTTTTTACATTGCATTAATTGTAAACCCTGTATAAAAATTAAAACAGTAACTTCTGTTAATATGTAGGGTTTTTTTTATACATGCTGAATGAAATTCACTTGTTATATTGTCTTTTCCCTTTATTTTGTGAAATGTTGGACTTTTATGTCTTTGCGTGGAACAGGTGTGCATTTATTTTTTCTTAATTTGCTGTTTTCGGTAAAGTCCCGTTTGTACAGTGTTGCAGTGCATGTGAGACATGTGCTGCACCTCTCAATAAAAAGAAACCTTGAAGTCACATAATAAAAACATGCTTTTTCATTAACCAACTAATACTGTTGTGTTTTTATTGTTTTATTTGGACTACTTATTTTTCATTACCATGTTGTCAGTGAAAGTCAATTTGTATTTCTAAACTTGTTGATGTACACTGATCCAATTGCTCCCCCTAACTTCTGTATTGAAAGGTCATGATACCAAGTGAGTGTAAAGGCCCCGTCTCACTAAGCGATTTACCAACGATCACGACCAGCGATATGACCTGGCCGTGATCGTTGGTAAGTCGCTGTGTGGTCGCTGGGGAGCTGTCACACAGACCGCTCTCCCCAGCGACCAACGATCAGGGGAACGACTTCGGCATCGTTGAAACTGTCTTCAACGATGCCGAAGTCCCCCTGCAGCACCCGGGTAACCAGGGTAAACATCGGGTTACTAAGCGCAGGGCCGCGCTTTGTAACCCGATGTTTACCCTGGTTACCAAAAAAAACAAACAGTACATACTCGCCTTTCGGTGTCCAGGTCCCTTGCCGTCTGCTTCCTGCTCTGACTGAGATCCGGCCGTACACTGAGAGCAGAGCGCAGCGGTGACGTCACTGCTGTGCTCTCACTTCTCACTGTACGGCGGCTCAGTCAGTCAGAGCAGGAAGCAGACGGCAAGGGACCTGACGGACATCAGAAGGCGAGTATGTACTGTTTGTTTTTTTTTACATTTACGCTGGTAACCAGGGTAAACATCGGGTTACTAAGCGCGGCCCTGCGCTTAGTAACCCGATGTTTATCCTGGTTACCAGTGAAGACATCGCTGGATCGGTGTCACACACACCGATTCAGCAATGTCAGCGGGGCCTCAACGACCAAAAAAAGGTCCAGGCCATTCTGACACGACCAGCGATCTCACAGCAGGGGCCTGATCGCTGGTACGTGTCACACATAGCGAGATCGCTATGGAGGTCGCTGTTGCGTCACAAAACTTGTGACTCAGCAGCGATCTCGCTAGCGATCTCGCTATGTGAGACGGGGCCTTAACGTGGGCAGGGGCAGTAGTTGTGTAGCCATGCTACAGCAATGCGGGGGGTCCTGGCTAGGGATGGGTGCTGCTCTTACCTTTATGATATACCTAGACAGACAGGATGCTTCAGTTTGACTTATGATCCTGGCCCATCAAGTCCGAGATGAATGAAGGCAAGCAGTCCAAAGATAAACTTTGTTTACTGAACAACTTCATGAAGTATACACTGTGTGCAGAATTATTAGGCAAGTTGTATTTTAGAGGATTATTTTTATTATTGATCAACAACTATGTTCTCAATCAACCCAAAAGACTCATAAATATCAAGGCTTAATATTTTTGAAAGTTGGAGTGGTTTTTTTTAGATTTGGCTATCTTAGGAGGATATCTGTTTGTGCAGGTATTAGTAGGCAACTTAATAAAAAACCAAATATATTCCCATCTCACTTGTTTATTTTCACCAGATAAACCAATATATATCTGCACAAAATTTAGAAATAAACATTTCTGGCATGCAAAAACAAAACCCCAAAAAATTAGTGACCAATATAGCCACCTTTCTTTATGATGACACTCAACAGCCTTCCATCCATAGATTCTGTCAGTTGCTTGATCTGTTTATGATCAACATTGCGTGCAGCAGCCACCACAGCCTCCCAGACACTGTTCCGAGAGGTGTACTGTTTTCCCTTCCTGTAGATCTCACATTTTATGAGGGTCCACAGGTTCTCTATGGGGTTCAGATCAGGTGAACAAGGAGGCCATGTCATTATTTTCTCTCCTTTTGAGACCTTTACTGGCCAGCCACGCTGTGGAGTAATTGGAGGCATGTGATGGAGCATTGTCCTGAATGAAAATCATGTTTTTCTTGTACGATACCGACTTCTTCCTGTACCACTGCTTGAAGAAGTTGTCTTTCAGAAACTGGCAGTAGGTCTGGGAGTTGAGCTTCACCCATCCTCAACCCGAAAAGGTCCCACAAGTTCATCTTTGATGATACCAGCCCATACCAGTACCCCACCTCCACCTTGCTGGCGTCGGAGTGGAGCTCTCTGCCCTTTACTGATCCAGCCTCTGGCCCATCAAGAGTCACTCTGATTTCATCAGTCCATAAAACCTTTGAAAAGTCAGTCTTAAGATATTTCTTGGCCCAGTCTTGACGTTTTCTTATTTCTTGTTCAAAGGTGGTCGTTTTTCAGCCTTCCTTACCTTGGTCATGTACCTGAGTATTGCACACTTTGTGCTTTTTAACATTGCAGCTCTGAAATATGGCAAAACTGGTGGCAAATGGCATCTTGGCAGCTTCACGCTTGATTTTCCTCAATTCATGGACAACACCCCTCCTCATTACAGAGATGCACATTACCTGATTTACTTAATTGGTAGTTGGCTCTCAAGCCAGAACAGCTTGGAGTAGGACAACATGTATAAAAAGTATTATGTGATCAAAATACAACTTGCCTAATAATTCTGCACACAGTGTATACGTCACATAACGGGCACTACCCTTCAAGAATGCCTTCACAGAATTCAGAGGTAGGAACTTTACGGTTACACCTGGCAGTACATTACTTCTGTTAAAAATTACGACAGTCTAGCAAACCATTATGGGAAGTGCCATCTTGCCCTTTGAGGATCGTACGGGTCAAGGTCTTTTGCTATAGTGGGTACAGAAAGTGTTCAGACCCCTCTAACGTTTTCACTCTTTCATTGCAACCATTTGGTAAACTCAAAAAGTTCATTTTTTTTTCTCATTAATGTACATTCTGCAACCCATCTTGACTGAAAAAGAACAAATGTAGAAATTTTGTCATAAAAAAAAAACCTGAGCTATCTACATGGTCATAAGTATTCAGACCCTTTGATCAGACGCTCATATTTAAGTCACATGCTGTCCATTTTCTTGTGATCCTCCTTACAATAGTTCTACTCCTTCACTGGAGTCCAGCTTTGTTTAATTAAACTGATAGGACTTGATTTGGAAAAGCACACACCTGTCTATATAAGACCTCACAGCTCACACTGCATGTCAGACCAAATGAGAATCATGAGGTCAAAGGAACTGGCCAAGGAGCTCAGAGACAGAATTGTGGCAAGGCACAGATCTGGCCAAGACTACAACAGAATTTCTGCAGTACTTAAGGTTTCTAAGAGCACAGTGGCCTCCATAATCCTTAAATGGAAGAAGTTTGGGACCACCCGAAGTCTTCATAGACCTGGTTGTCCAGCCAAGCTGTGCAATCGTGGGAAAAGAGCCTTGGTGAGAGAGGTAAAGAACTCCAAGATCACTGTGGCTGAGCTCCAGAGATGCAGTAGGGAGATGGGATAAAGTTCCACAAAGTTAACTATCACTCCATCCCTCCATCAGTCGGGCCTTTATGGCAGAGTGGCCCAACGAAGCCTTTCCTCAGTGCAAGACATCTGAAAGCCTACATAGTTTGCTAACAAAAACACTTGAAGGGCTTCTGGTCTGAGAAATAAGATTCTCTGGTCTGATGAGATGAAGATATACCTTTTTGGTGATAATTTTAAGCGGTATGTGTGCAGAAAATCAGGCACTGCTTATCACTTGCCCAATACAATCCCAACATTGAAACGTGGTGGCAGCATTATGCTATGGGGTGTTTTTCAGCTGCAGGGACAGGACGAGTGGTTGCCATTGAAGGAAACATGAATGTGGCCAAGTACAGACATATACTGGATGAAAATCTCTTCCAGAGTGCTCTGGACCTCAGACTTGGCCGAAGGTTCACCTTCCAACAAGACAATGACCCTAAGCACACTAAAATAACAAAGGACCACTCCTTTGCTTCAGAACAACTCTGTGACCTTTTTTTGACTGGCCTAGCCAGTGCCCTGACCTAAACCCAATTAAGCATCTCTGGAAAGACCTGAAAATGGCTGTCCACCAACGTTCGCCATCCAACCTGATGGAACTGGAGAGGATCTGCGAGGAAGAATGGCAGAGGATCCCCAAATTCAGGTGTGGAAAACTTGTTGCATCATTCCCAAGAAGACTCATGGCTGTACTAGCTCAAAAGTGTGCTTCCACTCATTACTGAGCAAAGGATCTGAATACTTATGACCATGTGATATTTCAGTTTTTCTTTTTTAATACATTTTCTAAAATTTCTACATTTCTGTTTTTTTTCAATCAAGATGGGGTGCAGAGGGTACATTAATGAGAAAAAAAAACTTTTTTGAATTTACCAAATGGCTGCAATGAAACAGTGAAAAATTTAAAGGGGTCTGAATACTTTCCGTACCCACTGTATGTCCCATCAAGGCTAGGGTCAACTCAATGTTGATTTGTGAGGAGCCCACTGGCCGAGTTATGTCAGTATGACTTCACTACTAATGGACAAAGTCCATAAAGGACATGCTCCTTGCATTGGCACTTCAGCTTCCCATAGGAGAACTCATGTCTCTATATGGCAACACTCCTAACTATTATCTTTACTAGATAAGAAGCTAAAGATCTGCTTACCTGAGATAAGGAATCCTTTCAGCTTAGTTTTTTAGGGCTTCTGACCTACTGGTCCCCTGAGCGGTATAACATCCCTTTTAATTAGGCCTTCTGACCTGCTGCTAAGAACCTTGTCCTGGTGCTCACCTGATCGATATTCCTGAATCCTGTTGCTTAATCTTTACTTTCTTTCAGAACGTACTATCCAATATATAGTGGTGCCCCTCTTCATACACACCATTTCTATTTAAGTCTGCAAACAGCTAAACCATATGTTTGTTAGTCTCAATACTCATCCCTATATGAACAATAACAGGAAAACTTCCTCTGTTGGTGCGCACGAACTCCTCCCATCCTGGGCTGGTCCCAACTATTAACCTTGTCGGCTTTTACATATCCTTGTTTGTTAATATTGATTATTTTTAGGTCATCCCTTTCTTACCATCCCTCCTCTCTTTCTGTGTATTTGTTGATTTACTTTTTCCATGTAATAGGCTGATCTTAATTATCTGGTGGTGCCCTCTAATTCTTGTTTTAAACTTTATTTGTGAAATACAGCAAATAGCATCTACCAGGTTTAGATGAGTGACTAAAAACGTATAATAGTGCATTGTGATAAATTTAATGCATTTTATGACTGCCTAGTTTAGATAGATTAGTAAATTTATCACGTTTACTCTAGCGGGAAAGCGCATACAAAGTTGGGAGAAAAAACATCTGTATGCATTTTAGTTTTTAAAGAATACAAAATTAATTAAAATGTAAAATTGTCCCTTTTTTAATCTATTTAATGTGCCTAGTTTCACACTTTTGGTGGTATTGTACCTGTGGTCCCGCATTGATTCTTTTGGGAAACTGCTGTAGTCAAGGTATTCTGAATATTGCAACTCACAGCACACAGCCCTGAAAAACTAAAGTTTTTCCTAAACTCTCCACAGTCAGGTAAAATTATGGCTTTATAGAATTGCGTTGTAGGAGCAGCAATAAGATCTTGTGCCAATCACTGCTATTAAACCACAAATTCTGCTGCCACTTTGACACATTGGCACAATCCTGGGGCGCTGACAGGTTGCCATGTCCTCACTGAAGGCCCCTTCGTCACCATCTCTCCTCTCCTATGAAGCCCAACCTGCTCATAGCAGACTGTTTATTTCTTAAAATTCTCCAATACTGTCGTGTTTAACTATTACACAAGTGATCACGTACCCAACGGTGAATAAAAAGTTTTTCAAACACAAAAAATTGACTTTTTTGGTTTCAAAAACTTATATTTTAAGTACCGGTAGACATATTTGGAATTGCCACATACGCAACAATCTGATCTATCAAAATGTAAAACTTTTTACCATTCCAGAATTACAATATTGTTTGCCCAACATTGCTATTAAAAAATAAATAAATGCTCCATTAACTATTAATAGAGTGGAGGCCAGGGGAAAAAATGTAAGGGGTATTTTTCTTTCATGGCTTATTGTCCAGGATTCATCATTCCATAAACATACAGAACATGAAGTTTCATAACAACAGGATTCCAAAGATGCAAATCTTGTAAGGTAATTCTCCATTGAGAATGTAACTTGAAAAGAATATTGAGGCAGACCTATGAAGTGTATGTTTGGTGCAGAAAATGCCGGAGGGTCGTTACATTGTCATTCAGCACTAAAGGTCTGAAAAGCTTGGGTTTTGTTATTAAAATCAAGAAAGCCAGTTTGTTAAGAAGATGTAAAACATGTTATTAACCAGAAGGCATTATTGGATATGTAATCTGAAAGACGCAACAGGAATAAACCTATGATGAGACATGGTTTATTACTTTAATAACAGAACAATGTGAATTGTGGTCAAATATAATAGAAACAATTAATTATACACATCACAATTTCACTAGCTAAACAATTTATTTCATCAAACATTCACATGTGTATTCCTCCATATTATGTTGCATTTCTCCATGTAAAATTTATTATGAGTTTTCATGTGGTTTTAATGTATTGTCATTTTTAATGCATTGTTATACAGTGCCATGTAAAAGTTTCGGCACCCCTTGTCAAAATTACTGTTGTTGTGGACAGTTAAGCAAGTTGATGAAATGGTCTCTAAAATGTCTAAGAAGGATTCTCAAGGGACCCGTGTTTTCAACTTGTCACCCATTCAACTTGGTTCCTGGACGGCTCTTAACACCTTCCCGACATGTCGTATATATACGGAGCTGTGTTCCTGCATATCACCCTGTATATACGGCATGATGCTCACGCTGCGAAAGATCAAATGCGGCTGTCAGTTCTATGAGAGCTGACAGCCTACTGCAATGCCCATGATCATTGCTAGCACAAATTTGGGGCATTTAACCCTTTCTGCATTGCAGAGTATGAGGCTATGTGCACACGTTGTGGATTCGCAGCCGTTTTCCATCAGGTTTACAGTACCATGTAAACCTATAAAAAACCAAATCCGCAGTGCCCATGGTGTGGAAAATACCGCGCGGAAACGCGTTGTATTTTCCGCAGGATGTCAATTCTTTGTGCGTATTCTGCAGCGTTTTACACGTGCTCCATAGGAAAATCCGCAAATGAATCCGCGACATGGGCACATAGCCTGAGACCAGCGATCTGTCAGTATACATTGTTCAAATAAAAAAAAAAATTGTAAAAAATAAAGAAAAAATGTTATTCCTATAAATATATTTATTTATACAAAAATAAACAAAAAAAAGTACACATTAGATATTGCTGCATCTGGAAAGACCAGTTCTACAAAACTGGTCCCACTAGTTAACTCCTTCAGTGAACACCGTTAAAACAGTTTTGTGCCTTGTTTATTTATTTTTTATAATCATACCGCCAAACAAAATGTGGAAAAAAGGCTATCAAAAAGACGAATGTAAAAAAACCTATCTCTGTAAACTTTATTTTGTCAAGCAAAAAAAAGCCATCATACAGCTCAATCAGCAGAAAAATTAAAGTTCTAGGTCTCTGAATAAATTGATGCAACAATTATTTCTTCTATAAAATAGTTTTTATTGTGTAAAAGTGACAAGACAAAAAATTATATAAATGTGGTATCGCTGTAATTGTACTGACCAAAAGAATAAAGGTGCCTTATCAATACTACACGTGGAATGGCATAAAAGAAAATTCCCAAAAACAATTGCTGAACTGCTAATTTTTGTTAATTCTGCCTCCCAAAAATCACAATAAAAAGCAATAAAAAAAGTCATGTGCACAAAAATGGTATTAATAAAAATGTAAACTCGTCCCGCCAAAAAAAAAATCCCGCATATGACTGTCACCCGAAATATGGAAAAATTATAGCTATCTAAATATGGGGTTGCAGTTTTTTAGTGTGTGACAACAGCCAAACACAAAAAAAACCCTGTAAACTTGGTATTGATGTAATCGCACCAACCCGAAGAATAAAGTCACCTAATTACTTATACTGCATGAGGAATGGCATAAAAAATAAAAACAATTCTTCACATGCTGTTGACTTTTTCATTCTGCGTCCCAAAGATTGCAGTAAGGCTTGGCAAACATTTATCCTGAAGTCTACGCTGAGTGTTTACACTGGGATTTCAGTGTAAACCTTTGAAATGCATGATTCAGACAGAACCCCCGTGGGCGATTCGCTATAATGAGGCAGATGGAGGCACTGTGGACACCGTCTGACCTGAGATTCGGAGGTGGCCATCTTTTTAGGTGTGCATAACAGTGAGGTCCGCCATAGTTTTCTGCATTTCTGAAAAGGACACCACTGAACAGAGGCCAGACCAAGCCCAGAATCACTCTGCTGCCTCATTTTAGTTAGTGCTTCCCTTAGGAGATTCATCTGAATCACGGAGATTTAGATGGGAGCCACAATGTAAGAGTGGTGGATAAATGTGATCCCAAATATGTATAATGTTCCCAACAAAAGATTCAACTCAATCCACAAAAAGCAAGTCCTCGCTCAGGTCTGTCATCTGTTAATGGAAATATAGGGGGCTTTCATGTTACTGGTAGTACAAACGCTCTGTGAAAGCGCTATAGCTCCTTGCCCCAAAAAAGAAATTCCACAAATTCCACGCTCCCAAATCCAAGGGCCGCCTCCCTTCAGAGCCCACAGTGTGCTTAAACCACATTTAGCATCCATATGTTTGGCATATCTGTAGCGATCATAGCCCGACTAATTTACGTGTGTTTGTCTCCAGAAGAATGAGCTAGGCACCGTAACGTACCGGTGACTACAATGTAATGGGCACTGGAATGGTTATGTGCAATTTTCACTTAGCAACATCGTCACTGCACCTGTAGATAAATTCCCAAAAGGGTATAATTTCCAAAATAGGGTCACTTGTGGGGGGGATTCTGCTCTTCTAGCCCTTTATTGGCTCTGTATATGAAGTCCGCAAACTATTGTATCAAAAATCTGTGCTCCAGGAGGCAAATAGCACCCCGTCCCTCTTGAGTCTCGCCGTGTGGCTATGCAGTACTGTAAATCCACATATTTGATATCTCTGCATTCAGCAGAAATTATGGAACATAAAACTACATTTTGGTAGTAAAAATGTCAATAATTTTTTCTTCACTGCCCAATGGAATAAATTTCTGTGACACACCTGTGGTGTCAATATGATCACTGCACCCCTAAATGAATTTATTGAGAGGTGTAATTTGTAAAATGGGATCACTTATGAGGGGTTTCTGCTGTTCTGGCACCTCATGGGCTCTACCAATGTGACATGGCACCTTCAAGCCAGTCCAGCAAAATCTGAACTCCAATATGGCGCTTATTCCCTTCTGAGCTTTGCACTGTGCCTCAAAAGTTGTTTTCGACCACATAAGGGGTATCGTTGTACTCAGGAGAAATTGCACAGCAATTTTTGGGTTCTACTTTCTCCTGTTATCCTTGTGAAAATAAAATGTTTGGGCTTAAAAAAAACATTTTTATGGGGAAAATGTGATTTTTTATTTTTTATTTTCATAGCTCAACGTTATAAACTTCTGTGAAGCACCTGGGGTTCTAGGTGCTCACCACACATCTAGATAAATTCCTTAAGGGTCTTGTTTCCAAAATGGGGTCACTTGTGGGAGATTTCTACTGTTTAGGCACATCAGGCGATCTCCAAGCACAACATGAGACCCACAGAACATTCTATCAAAATCTCCATTCCAAAACATTACTTCATCTTTTCTGAGCCGTTCTGTGCTCCCAAACAGTAGTTTTACCCCACATATGGGGTATCAGCGTATGCAGGAGAAATTTCACACTAAATTTTATTGTCCATTTTCTCATTACTCTTGTAAAAATAAAAAAATGGGGTTAAAATAACATTTTTGTGGACAAAAATTTGATTTTTTATTTTTTATTTTTATGGCTCAACGTCATAAACATCTGCGAAGCACCTGGTACTAACCACACATCCAGATAGGTTCTCTGAGGGGTCTATTTTCCAAAATGGAGTCACTTGTGGGGGTTTCCATTGTTTAGGCACATCAGGGGCTCTCCAAGCGGGACATGGCATCTGTTAATTATTCCAGAAAATTTTACATTCAAAAAATCAATTGCGCTCCTTCCATTTCAAGCTCTGGTGTGTGCATAAACAGTTGTTTCCCCCACATATGGGGTATCAGCATGATCAGGAGAAATTTCACGACAAATTTTGGGGTCCATTTTTCCCTATTTCCCTTGCAAAAAATGTAAAAATTAAGGTACTTCTTGTACGTGGTTTTGAATAACCTAAGGCTATGTGCACATGTTCATGATTGTCTGCAGATTTTTCCTGAACAAATCCGGACTTTTTCTGCAGGAAATCCGCTTTTTTTTTTACATTTTTACCACGTTTTTTTTGCAGATTTTTCACGTTTTTTTCCGGAGCTTCTCAATGCAATAATATAGCGGTAAAAACGTGAAAAACCACAAAATTACTGAACATGCTGCGTTTTTTACTGCGATGCGTTTTTTTCATGGAAAAAACACAGCATGTGCACAGAAATTGCGGAATGCATTCAAAATTATGGGATGCTTATGTTAGCTTTTTTTAGCGTTTTTTCTGTGGAAAACGGTCGAAAAAACGCAAAAAATCCTGAACGTGTGCACATAGCCTAAGGGGTGCAGTTTTTAGAATGGTGTCACTTTTTGGTATTTTCTGTCATATAGGCCCCTCAAAGACACTTCAAAAGTGATGTGGTCCCTAAAAAAAATTTTTGGTAAATTTTGTTGGAAAATTAAGAAAATCACTGGTCAAATTTTAACCATTATAACTTCCTAACAAAAAAAAGTTTCAAAAATTGTGCTTATGTAAAGTAGGTATGAGGGAAATGTTTTTATTAACTATTTTGTGTGACATACAGTACAGACCAAAAGTTTGGACACACCTCATTTAAAGATTTTTCTGTATTTTCATGACTATGAAAATTGTACATTCACACTGAAGGCATCAAAACTATGAATTAACACATGTGGAATTATATACTTTTCAAAAAAGTGTGAAACAACTGAAATTATGTCTTATATTCTAGGTTCTTCAAAGTAGCCACCTTTTGCTTTGATGACTGCTTTGCACACTCTTGGAATTCTCTTGATGAGCTTCAAGAGGTAGTCACCGGGAATGGTTTTCACTTCACAGGTGTGCCCTGTCAGGTTTAATAAGTGGGATTTCTTGCCTTATAAATGGGGTTGGGACCATCAGTTGTGTTGTGCAAAAGTCTGGTGGATACACAGCTGATAGTCCTACTGAATAGACTGTTAGGGTTCTTTTCCATTTGCGAGAAACACGTCTGTGTCTCGCATGTGAAAACCAAGCTCTGGCGCCAGCACTTTGGTGCGGAGCGTGCAGCTCCATGTGTTGCTATGCGGCCGCACGCTCCGCTCTGGAGTGCCAGCGCCAGAGCTTGGTTTTCACATGCGAGACATGGACGTGTTTCTCGCAAATGGAAAAGAGCCCTTAGAGTTTGTATTATGGCAAGAAAAAAGCAGCTAAGTAAAGAAAAATGAGTGGCCATCATTACTTTATGAAATGAAGGTCAGTCAGTTCCAAAAATTGGGAAAACTTTGAAAGTGTCACCAAGTACAGTGGCAAAGACCATCAAGCACTACAAAGAAACTGGCTCACATGAGGGCCTCCCCAGGAAAGGAAGACCAAGAGTCACCTCTGCTTCTGAGGATAAGTTTATCCGAGTCACCAGCCTCAGAAATCGCAGGTTAACAGCAGCTCAGATTAGAGACCAGGTCAATGCCACACAGAGTTCTAGCCGCAGACACATCTCTACAACAACTATTAAGAGGAGACTTTGTGCAGCAGGCCTTCATGGTAAAATAGCTGCTAGGAAACCACCTCTAAGGACAGGCAACAAGCAGAAGAGACTTGTTTGAGCTAAAGAACACAAGGAATGGACATTAGACCAGTGGAAATCTGTGCTTTGGTCTGATGAGTCCAAATTTGAGATCTTTGGTTCCAACCACTGTGTCTTTGTGCGACGCAGAAAAGGTGAACGGATGGACTCTACATGCCTGGTTCCCACCATGAAGCATGGAGGAGGAGGTGTGATGGTGTGATGGTGTGCGGGTGCTTTGCAGGTGACCCTGTTGGGGATTTATTCAAATTTGAAGGCATACTGAACCCACATGTCTACCACAGCATTTTGCAGCGGCATGCTATTCCATCCGGTTTGCGTTTAGTTGGACCATCATTTATTTTTCAACAGGACAATGACCCCAAACACATCTTCAGGCTGTGTAAGGGCTATTTAACCAAGAAGGAGAGTGATGGAGTGCTACGCCAGATGACCTGGCCTCCACAGTCACCAGACTTGAACCCAATTGAGATGGTTTGGATTGAGCTGGACCGCAGAGTGAAGGCAAAGGGGCCAACAAGTGCTAAGCATCTCTGAGAACTTCAAGGTTGTTGGAAGACCATTTCGGGTGACTACCTCTTGAAGCTCATCAAGAGAATGCCAAGAGTGCAAAGCAGTCATCAAAGCAAAAGGTGGCTACTTTGAAGAACCTAGAATATAAGACATATTTTCAGTTGTTTCACACTTTTCTGTTAAGTATATAATTCCACATGTGTTAATTCATAGTTTTGATGCCTTCAGTGTGAATGTACAATTTTCATAGTCATGAAGTACAATAACAAATTGTATTGTGGTACCGTGTTAGCCAGAAAAATCGATGTGAATACTTTTCTGCCCAATGATGACAAAAGTATTCTAGGAGTGATACCTTTATTGGCTAACCAGAAAATAATATGCTTGCAAGCTTTCAGAGCACAGTGGCTCCTTCTTGAGGCAAGATTACAAATAGATTAGTAAGAAACAAGCACAACACTTAGAGAATACTACAGCAGGACATTTGTTCAGGGGGGTGGGAAAGTTTGGTGCCTTCTAAAGATAAGCCAAGGTAATCAAATTAGGCATTTTCTTACAAAGGAAAGAGGCAGTGGGAATAATGTTCTTAAGGCCCCGTCACACTTAGCGACGCTGCAGCGATACAGACAACGATGCCGATCGCTGCAGCGCCGCTGTTTAGTCGCTGTGTGGTCGCTGGAGAGCTGTCACACAGACCGCTCTCCAGCGACCAACGATCCTGAGGTCCCCGGGTAACCAGGGTAAACATCAGGTTGCTAAGTGCAGGGCCTCGCTTAGTAACCCGATGTTTACCCTGGTTACCAGTGTAAAATGTAAAATAACAAACACTACATACTCACCTTCGCGTCCCCCGGCATCCGCTTCCTGCACTGACTGAGCGCCTGCCCTAACAGCAGAGCGGTGACGTCACCGCTGTGATCTGCCTTCACTTTCCGGCCGGCAGTCAGTCAGTGCGGGAAGCAGACGGCAAGGGACCTGACGGACACCGGAATGTGAGTATGTACTGTTTGGTTTTTTTTACATTTACGATGGTAACCAGGGTAAACATCGGGTTACTAAGCGCGGCCCTGCGCTTAGTAACCCGATGTTTACCCTGGTTACCAGTGAAGACATCGCTGAATCCACCGATCCAGCGATGTCAGCGGGACCTCAACGACCAAAAAAAGGTCCAGGCCATTCCGACACGACCAGCGATCTCACAGCAGGGGCCGGGTCGCTGGTACGTCTCAAACATAGCGAGATCGCTACTGAGGTCGCTGTTGCATCACAAAACTTGTGACTCAGCAGCGATCTCGCTATGTGAGACGGGGCCTTTAGTTATCTGGAGTTCATCTGGTGGAGGTGTGAATTGTATCCATGTAGTGACTCATAAATCCAGGTGTTAAATTGAGTCCTAGTGTCAACGAATTAAACATCTTCATTAGTTTGTATTCCCAAATTTTCCTTTCCCTGTGGTCCTTAAAATGACCTTTTAGTACTAAGACTTTTAAATCTGTCATACTGTGTCCAGGTCCAGAGAAATGTTTTCCCACAGGTGTGTCAATTTCATTCCTGATTGTGTGTCTGTGTAGATTCATCCTAGTTTGTAGTCTTTGCATAGTTTCCCCAATATAGATACCTCCAGGGCACCTTGCACATTGTATCATGTACACCACGTTGGAGGATGTACAAGAAAAGGAACCCGTGACAATATAGTCCTGATTTGTGTTTGGTACATGGATTATATTTGTTGGTAATATGTGGGTACACGTTTTGCATTTTTTATTGTTACAGGGGAATTTGCCAGTCACTGATGGTGATGAGAGGACACTTCTGACAAGGAGATTCCTTAAGTTAGGGGGCTGTTTGTAGGAGAGAAGTGGTAGTTCTGGGAATATGTCTTTCAATTTGTGATCTCTATGGAATATGGGTTGGAGATCAGCACCAATTTTCCTTAGGATGCTCATGTGGAGGTTGTATGTGACCACAAGAGGTACCCTGCTGTTATCCTCTCTCAGTTTGTAATCCAGAAGGCTGTTTCTTGGGATCCTTGTAGCCCTGTGGATCTGCTCATCTATTACCCGTGGATGGTATCCTTGTTGTAGGAATGTATTCCTCAGTGATCGCAGCTGTAGTTCCTTGTCTTTGCTGTCTGAACAGATCCGAATATACCTCAGAGCTTGACTGTAGATGATTGTTTTTTTTGTGTGGCTTGGATGAAAGCTGTTCCATCTAAGATAAGCCGGACGTCCGGTGGGCTTGTGGTAAATTGATGTCATGAAAAATCTTTAAATGAGGTGTGTCCAAATTTTTGGTCTGTACTGTATCTCTCTGACTTAAGGGCATAAAAATTAAAAATTGCAAAATTTTCGCCAAATTTCAGATAATTTTAGAAATAAACTCAAGTCATATCAAACAAATTTTACCACCATCATAAAGTACAATATGTCATGAGAAAACAGTCTCCGAATCAGTGGGATCCATTGAAGCATTCCAGAGTTATTACCACATAAGATAACACTGGTCAAAATTGTAAAAGGTGAAGGGGTTATTAAAGTATGTTTTCACAGTCATGGCTGAATTCATACAAACTTGTGTTGGAGGATTTTAAAAAAATCCCAAGTAATAAAAAGGGTGACCATTTGACATTAGCACAACGCAGGGCCCTGAAAGAGCTGGGGTCCATGCATGATGTTGTGATTAAACCGGCGGACAAGGGGGGGAACGTGGTCATCTGGCTGACGGTTAAGTATGAGAGGGAGGCCTTTCGCCAGCTTAGAGATCGTGAATCATATATACCTCTGTCATGTAATCCATTATCTGGGTTCTCTAGAACGTTGTTTGAGATCTTAGATCGGGCCCTCACACGGGGTGTTATATCTAAGAAGGTATTTGAAGGCCTGATTGTTAAGTATCCGGTAGTCCCTACCTTCTACCTGCTGCTGAAAGTCCATAAGGACCCAGTAGAACCCCCGGGGCATCCGATTGTCTCTGGCATGGGAGGGCTATATGACCCTATTTGCAAATTCATTGAATATTATCTACATCCTTTGGTTGAGTCGCTCCCCTCCTATGTCAGAGACACCATGGATGTCCTAAGGAAACTTGACGGCCTTACTTTAGAGCCAGACATGGTGTTTGCAACGGTCGATGTAGAATCTTTGTACACTAGTATCAAGCATGAGGATGGATTAGAGGCGGTTGAGTTCTTCCTAGGCATGAGTAACCTTGACTCCCCTGATCCTGGAACTACTTCATTTTATTTTGACACATAATTTTTTCACGTTCAAAGATCGATACTTTTTACAGAACCGCGGCACTGCCATGGGCACGGCGTGTGCGCCCTCGTATGCTACCCTCTTTCTCAGATTGTGGGAGAGGGAGGTTTTTGGGGAGGGCGCATGCGCCGCCTCCCATGTGCAGTGCTGGTATCATTATATCGATGATGTGTTTTTGATTTGGCAGGGTCCCGAGCCTGCCCTCTTGGACTTCATCCATGGACTAAATCAGAATAGTCATAATATTCGTCTTACACACAGGGTAGCCATGGATGATATTGACTTCCTGGATATTAAGATCATTAGGTGCAAGGATGGGGGGATACAGACCGACGTGTTCCGGAAATAGACGTCGGTCAATGCCCTAATGCATTCCACCTCAGCGCACACTAGGTCTACAATACGTGCCATACCAATAGGCCAGTTTTTAAGAAAGAAAAGGATTTGCTCCACGGATGGGGTCTTCGAGTGTCAGGCCCGGGACCTCTCCGATCGTTTCCAGGATCGGGGTACAGCAGGAGAGTCATTAAAAAGGGTTATCTTCGTACCAGGGGGGCTCCCAGAGACCAATTGCTCTGCAGGCCTTTCGTGTCTACCCCCATGAAGAGAGATCAGCCACTTAGATTTATCTCTACATTCAACAACAAGTGGGACAGTATTCGGGAGGTCCTGCAGAGACATTGGCTGGTGTTAAAAACAGAGCCTACCCTAAACAAGATTTTGCCTGACCGACCCCTCCTTACAGCTAGAAGAGGGAGGAGTCTTAAAGATCAGTTGGTAAGGAGGCATTATGTCCCAGCTCCCCCCAGAATGTTCAGATCGGGGCCACAGAGGTGGGTTTGCTTTCCAAGTGGCTCCTGTAAAGCATGCAGGAATATTCTGCGTGCCACTACTTTTTCAGCAGCGGGAGGTGGTAGGGAGTATCGGATTACGAGTTACATCTCACTTATTTAGTATACTATGCTATGTGTACTTGCAATCTGATTTATATTGGCCTCACATCCCGGGAACTCCATGTCAGGGTCCGAGAACATGTCAGAGATATTATAGCTGCAAGGGACGCCAATAATGTCTCGGAACATAAGACCATTCCGCGACACTTTAGGCTACATCATGACTGTAACCCGGATGCACTAAAAGTACGGGGGATCGATCGGGTCCACGCAATGGAATCCCGAGTAGACCGCGCCCCTAAAGGCATCTGTAAACAGCAATGCCCAGACTTTCTGATGTCACGGGAGTTTTTCTCCCTCTCTGTGCGCCGCTGTGATGGCTGGAAGGAGCGTGGTACTGACGGGAGGTTCCGCCCTCATGCGCCACATGACTAGTGCGGTAATTAGCAGCAGATGTGGCACTGACATATAAAACCCGTTTTTACCAGTATCCACACAGCCCCCGAGGAAGCTCAGAACGCGAAACGCGCGTCGGGGCTAGCTATCTGACACCTCTAGCAGGAGATCAAACACATGGTTAAGCGTAACATGCGGCATGTTATTTAGTCAGCGTTGCACTTTATGGGCATATTATGGGTGAAGTTAGGAGGGACACAGCAGAGCTATGTGTATGGGTTACTGGCTATTTAGCCTAAGATGATTGCATTCCCTCCTACCCTGATAATGTTTGCACTGCTTATGCCCTATTTAATAGAGTATTTACCCTACATGCTCCCATGTTGGCACCCTTACAGGTCCTTCTCAAAAAATTAGCATATAGTGTTAAATTTCATTATTTACCATAATGTAATGATTACAATTAAACTTTCATATATTATAGATTCATTATCCACCAACTGAAATTTGTCAGGTCTTTTATTGTTTTAATACTGATGATTTTGGCCTACAACTCCTGATAACCCAAAAAACCTGTCTCAATAAATTAGCATATTTCACCCGTCCAATCAAATAAAAGTGTTTTTTAATAACAAACAAAAAAACCATCAAATAATAATGTTCAGTTATGCACTCAATACTTGGTCGGGAATCCTTTGGCAGAAATGACTGCTTCAATGCGGCGTGGCATGGAGGCAATCAGCCTGTGACACTGCTGAGATGTTATGGAGGCCCAGGATGCTTCAATAGCGGCCTTAAGCTCATCCAGAGTGTTGGGTCTTGCGTCTCTCAACTTTCTCTTCACAATATCCCACAGATTCTCTATGGGGTTCAGGTCAGGAGAGTTGGCAGGCCAATTGAGCACAGTAATACCATGGTCAGTAAACCATTTACCAGTGGTTTTGGCACTGTGAGCAGGTGCCAGGAAGCATGAAGTGCTCCAAAATCTCCTGATAGCTAGCTGCATTGACCCTGCCCTTGATGAAACACAGTGGACCAACACCAGCAGCTGACATGGCACTGACTGTGGGTACTTGACACTGGACTTCAGGCATTTTGGCATTTCCTTCTCCCCAGTCTTCCTCCAGACTCTGGCACCTTTATTTCCGAATGACATGCAAAATTTGCTTTCATCAGAAAAAAGTACTTGGGACCACTTAGCAACAGTCCAGTGCTGCTTCTCTGTAGCCCAGGTCAGGCGCTTCTGCCGCTGTTTATGATTCAAAAGTGGCTTTACCTGGGGAATGCGGCACCTGTAGCCCATTTCCTGCACACGCCTGTGCACGGTGGCTCTGGATGTTTCCACACCAGACTCAGTCCACTGCTTCCTCAGGTTCCCCAAGGTCTGGAATCGGTCCTTCTCCACAATCTTCCTCAGGGTCCGGTCACCTCTTCTCGTTGTACAGCGTTTTCTGCCACATTGTTTCCTTCCAACAGACTTACCATTGAGGTGCCTTGATACAGCACTCTGGGAACAGCCTATTTGTTGAGAAATTTCTTTCTGGGTCTTACCCTCTTGCTTGAGGGTGTCAATGATGGCCTTCTTGACATCTGTCAGGTTGCTAGTCTTACCCATGATGGGGGTTTTGAGTAATGAACCAGGCAGGGAGTTTTAAAAGCCTCAGGTATCTTTTGCATGTGTTTAGAGTTAATTAGTTGATTCAGAAGATTAGGGTAATAGGTCGTTTAGAGAACCTTTTCTTGATATGCTAATTTATTGAGACAGGTTTTTTGGGTTATCAGGAGTTGTAGGCCAAAATCATCAGTATTAAAACAATAAAAGACCTGACAAATTTCAGTTGGTGGATAATGAATCTATAATATATGAAAGTTTAATTGTAATCATTACATTATGGTAAATAATGAAATTTAACACTATATGCTAATTTTTTGAGAAGGACCTGTATATGTGTTATGTGTGTGTCTTCATGTAGTTGGTGTCTTTTAGTCATCTACCTTATCCTCATCATTGGTACTATTTGAATTTTCTTGATTTTCTGTTTTGGTATTTTGTGAATAAAGTTTAATAAAAAAACTCTAAAAAAGTGCAAACAGGTGTCATGGAGGCGGTAAATCAACAGAGGTTAGCCAGTGAAAATGATAATGCTCTGCAAATTATCAATTTGTCGAAAAAAATCCTAACAATGGACCAGGTGAAGGTGCTCTCACGGGGATTGAATTTTTGTTTGCCGGAAGCTTTCAACTTGTGTGAATTTAAAGTAGATGTTTAAAAGCATCAGAAAATTACATCTATATAAACATTTTTGTAAAAACAATGTGAGTGTCTCATTACCAGTCACAACGGATAGTCCAGCCACAATTGGATCCTTGGGATTCATGGCTTATCCAGTCATGGATCAAAAGGACATAGAAATGACTGCTGTATTAGCGGGCCTAGGTGATAACAGTGAAAAATCTTGTAATATGTATCCGGTTCCTGATAAACCCCGGCCATTTGATCCGTTCATGGGAGGGGTTAAATCTAGCTGGATGCCACCGGTGTCCCCGGGTAACACTATAGATCTTTTCCATGACTTAGTCATTAAGGATATAGAGGCGGTGTTATACAGACAACCACCCAAAAATCTACCGAAACAAGAAGAAAAGGCTCTCAGAGACATGCAAAAATGGGATGATGTGATCATTAGAAAAGCAGACGGTAATCTGGTCATATTAGATAAATCCTATTACATCGAGGAAGCACTTTCACAGTTAAGTGATTCCGACACGTACTTGGTTCTTGAAGGGAATCCAACTAATAAATTTAAAGTAAAACTAAGAAGTCTGTTAAGGAAATATGTGGAAAAAGGGACAATAACTAAAGGGAGAGCTGAAAAATTATTGCCGGAATTTCCAAATTATCCACACTGTTATAGCATCCCTAAAGTTCATAAAAATGCACAAAATCCGCCAGGTCGACCGATAATTTCGGGAAAGGATTTGGTGACAGAACCCCTGTCCCAGTTCTTGGACTGGTTGTTGAAACCTTTACTACTAAAGATTCCTTCTTTTGTAAAAGATTCGGGTGATTTCCTTCTAGCCCTAAAAGACTTCCAATGGCAACCGACATTTGCACTTGCATCAATTGATATCGTTAATCTTTACACAAGAATTCCACAACATAAGGGATTGGAAGCAATCCATCGGATCTTGTTGAACACGGAAAAGGATAAAGACTTCATTTCATTCGTGCTGGATGGTTTGGAATTTGTACTTTCGCATAATGCGTTCAGGTTTTTGGACAAATGGTACCTTCAAAAGATTGGCACCGCGATGGGTACCCCGGTGGCATGTCTTCGCGAATCTGTTTTTGGCAGCGTTTGAGGAGAGACATGTCACCGGGCCCCAGAACCCATATCTCAACCATACACGATTATACTTGAGATTTGCCGATGATATTTTTATAGTGTGGGACGGCGGTGAGCAGATCTTTAATGAATTCTTGGTCTTTTTGAACGAGAATAATGACGAAAATATGAAATTTACGGCCGTGTTTGGAAATAAAGAATTAGAATTCTTAGATGTAAAAGTGGAAATTAAGGAAGAAATGATTAGAACAAGTGTTCATAGAAAAATAACTGCCACGAATAATATTTTGCATTTTCACAGTGCCCCTCCTAACCATACTAAATATAGCATCCCATACAGCCAAATGGTAAGGCTGAGAAAAATCAACAACAATGAAGATACTTATAAAAATCAGATTCACAAATTATAAACACGTTTTATAAATAGGGGTTATCCGGAACATATACTACAACGGGCAGAATCAAGGGCGGCCAATTTATCGCAGATCAATCTGTTAGAAAAGGGCAGAAAAGGTAAAAGTAAAATAAAAAACAGGGCAGAAAACCGCAATAAAAACCGCAGGTTCACTTTTACATTCAAACATATTCCTCTTGATAGAGACATCCATGCTGCCATACGTAAAAATTGGCACGTTCTTCAAAAAGATGTGGATTTTAGAGATTTGTCGGTGTCTGCCCCTTTATTCTCTTATAAGCGCTCAGTAAATATAGGGGACCTAGTAGTGAAAAATCGGCTGCAGTCAACCAGCAATAATTGGATTAATAAAACGATGCCACAAGGCAATTTCAAATGTGGCAATTGCAGTGTGTGTCATCTGCATAAAATTGATAATCCCCTAAAAGTCGGCACGATAGAGCATTTTGTAAAGGATTTTATCACGTGCAAAAGCAAGTTCATAGTGTATGTAATTTTTTGCCCATGTAATCGGTTTTATATCGGTAAAACAATAAGACCCTTGATGGTCCGGTTTCGCGAACATTTTAATTCAGTTTTGACAGGCAAAGGACGTGTACGCTTTGTGAAACACATGCAAGATGTACATTGCGGCGATCCTAGCCAGTTGCGCTTTGCAGGGTTAGAAGTGGTTAAATTTCCACAGCAAGGCGGTAATCATAATAGATTACTATTACAACGCGAAGCCAGATGGATTCTAAAAACAAATGCCCAAGGGCCGTGGGGTCTTAATGATAAACTAGACATGGCAATTTTCATCTAATATTGTATGTAATATGCAGTCTGTAAATTGGAGATTCACTTGTTTTTAATTGTATATATTGTTTTGTAAAAAGAGGTGAGTTTAATCCTATAAAAGGAAATGACATCACCAGTTACTCACATGGACCCGTAGAAGCGCAGGTGAGCGAAACGGCCGTCGTCCCGTCTCTGCACTCTCGCGCTCCCCTGTACATTCCTGCCGATGCCGCGTTATGTCCACAATGGCTTGTTGTGCTAAATAAAGGACAGACGTTTTGTTGAAGACCGTGGGTGAGTGCTGCATTTCTTCTTCTAATGTAGTTTTAATATGAAACTCTTGATGTTACGAATCTTTTTGGGGCATTATGCTCTTGGTTGATTATAGGATTATATGCATGTGGGAGTTCTGCCCCTCCCTCTCCCTGATGGAGTGCAATGGGCGCTCTTTGTAGAAGGGATCGTTATATTAGTAATTATATCCGCAAGGTCGGTTTTTGTAACAAATTCATACTGTTGGCATATGCAACAGATTAGGACTTATTATAAGTGAAAGGAGGACTTTATACTAACCAGACAGCAGATGGCGATAGTGTGTAAAGTTATATACTTACTGTAATGTGGGGAGGGAAGCTCTCAATTGTTGGTTGTTTTTCTTACTTCCTGATTATTCCTTCTTCATGAATGTATATGCCTCAGTGCACGGATTGTGTGACATTGAATTGTATCTCATGTTTATCCAGTATGAAGTAAATACTGTTTACTCAAGATGTCTTGCTGATTGAAGCTCTCCTAACTACAGCGGTGACTGCAAGAAGACGCACTCTGCAACAGGTTATGGGCCCAGGCACCCCAGACACTACCGGTCTGCACTACAAGGCAGAAGGATCCTGGTTTATAACCCCAGATAACAACGGAGCACACAGATAAGCTCTGTAAACAAGGGAATAAATACAGAGTGACAGAGGAATTCATGATCCCAGGAGCTGGACATACAGGAGAATATCTTCAGTACAACTCTCTAAACAAGTAAGACTATATAAAGATGATGAGTAACACAGAACTGAAATTTACAGTAGCTAAACTGAATAGTGAAAATTATCAGTTATGGAAATTCAAAGTAGAGATGTTGTTATCTAAGGATGATCTATGGGAAGTAATTGTTACAGCAAGACCAGATCAAGATAATCAGACATGGGATAATAAGAATAGACAAGCTAAAGCCACCATTAGCTTATTAGTGGATGATGCTCAATTAATACATATAAGAAATGAAGAAACAGCTAAGGGAATGTGGGAAGCATTAAGAAAACTATGAAAGACCTAGCTTGAATCACAAGTTATTTTTATTAAGAAAGCTGTACAGTATGAGATTGAGTGCAAATGACGATATGCAGAAGCACATATTCTCAATGATGGAAGTGATATCACAGCTAAGATCTATTGGTGAAGATGTTAAAGAAAGTCATGTAGCAGCTATATTGTTGTGCAGTTTACCAGATTCGTATACAGCCTTGATAAATGCCCTTGAGACAAGACCAGAAACTGACATTACATTAGATTTTGTGAAAACAAGACTAATAGATGAATATCAGAGAAGAAAAGAACAAAGAAATGATTCTTCTACTGAAAAGGACAGTGAAAACGCTCTTAAAGCTACAGAATTCAAAAAACCCTATAATAAAGAGACAAGAGAATGCTTCAGATGTAAGAAAAAAGGTCATTTAAAGAAAGACTGTACCATATGGAAAGCAGAACAACAAAAATTACAACATAAAAAGCATACACAGAAAGTAAAAAACACAATTTCCGATTCATGTGAGAATAATTGGAATGGCACATTTAAAGTAACAGACAAGAAATCATCACTTGGTTGGTTTATTGATTCAGGAGCAACGAGTCATATGACAAGTGACAAGAATTTATTTACTGATCTTGATTTAGATAAGAAAGAAGCCATTTATCTTGCAGATGGAAGCAAAATAACCGCAGAAGGTATCGGACAAGGTATGCTAAATTGTTCAAACAAGTTCGGGCAAGATTCAAAGATACTTGTACAAGATGTGTTGTATGTTCCAAAATTGGAAGGCGGATTATTATCTGTGAAACGTTTAACAGCAAAAGGACTTACAGTGAAATTCAAAGACAATGAGTGTGCAATTATTGCAGGAAACAAGGTGATAACCAAAGTCAAGGCAGATGAACAATTATATCATTTTGACACACCAAAGGAACAGATGAAGGTATGTACACATGATCACAAAAACTGTATTCACATGTGGCATAGACGTCTAGGACATAGACACCCTGACAGTATAAGGGAACTACAAAGAAAAGAATTGACAAAAGATTTAAAGATATCAGATTGCTCAATTACTATAAGATGTGAATGTTGTATAAAATCCAAAGCCACAAGGATATCTATTCCAAAAGAAAGTGAGATGAAAAGCGAAAGACCACTTGATTTGGTGCATACTGACGTATGTGGACCCATGAAAGTGACCACATCAGGAGGCAATAGATACATGTTGACTTTTATAGACGATTACTCAAGATACACAGTCACATACTTAATTAAAAACAAAAGTGAAGTTTTTGATAAACTTGTAGACTATGTAACAAGATCAAGTAACAAATTTCAAAGGAAGCCAATTGTCATCAGAAGTGATAATGGAGGTGAATTTACAGGTCACAGAATAGCAGACTACTTAAGACAAAATGGAATAGAACACCAGAAAACGGTTCCATACACACCTGAACAAAATGGAGTAGCAGAAAGAAAAAACAGAACTCTAACAGAAATGATAAGATGTATGCTGACGGATTCCAAACTACCAGAGAAATATTGGGGTGAGGCAGCAATGACAGCTACATATCTACAGAACCGATTTTTTTCCAGAAAACTGACAAAAACTCCATATGAACTGTGGCAAGGTATGAAACCAAGTGTCAATCATTTAAAAGTTTTTGGATGTAAAGTTTTCATATTCATTCCAACAGAAAAACGTTCCAAACTTCAAAACAGATCCATGGAAGGAATATTTGTTGGATATAGTGAAAATTGCAAAGGATACAGAATCCTAGATCCCAAAACAGACAGAGTTACGGTGAGTAACAGTGTGACATTCATTGAAGATTTGAATGAAGACATTATGATTTCAGTTGAAACAAAAAATGAGAAAACCAATAGTGACACAACTGAAGAAATATCTGATGAGAAAGAAGCAGAAATTAACGAAGAACAAAATACTGAAAGTGAAGAATCACAACTACAAGCAAACACAGAACCAAGACGTTCAATGAGAGAGAACAAAGGAAAACCACCGAAACGTCTCTCATACAAGACAAGCACAAGAAAAATCTATGAGCCTACCTCTTGGGAAGACATATCTAATCTTCCTGTAGAAGAAGCTAATAAATGGATAGAGGCAACAGAAACAGAAATTAAATCCATGCAAGATTCAAATACATGGACACTAACAGATTTACCAGAAGGAAGAAAAACCATAGGATGTAAATGGATTTTTAAAGTTAAATACCAAACAGATGGCACAGCTGAAAGATACCGAGCAAGACTCGTAGCTAAAGGGTATTCTCAAAAATATGGAGAAGACTATGATGAGACATTTGCTCCAGTTGTCAAACACACTACAATAAGAACTTTACTTACAGTTGCAGCAATGAAACAGATGCAACTGAGACATCTGGATGTAAAGACAGCTTTTCTGAATGGAGATTTAACAGAAGACATTTATATGGAACAACCTCCAGGATTCAAAGATGAAAGAAATCCAAACAAAGTTTGTAAACTACAGAAAAGCATATATGGTTTAAAGCAAGCAGCTAAAGCGTGGAATGACAAAATCATGGAAGTACTTACAAATGAAAAATTTCAAAGAAGCAAAGCTGATCCATGCTTATACACAAAAAGGCTGAGTAATAGATGGATTTATATACTCATATATGTAGACGACATTTTGATTTGTTTTGAACAAGAAAGGGATAACGAAAACATTCTAAAAATCCTGAAGCAACATTTCGAAATCAAAGACTTGGGAAATGTAAAACAATATCTAGGAATACAGGTAGAAAGAGAAGAAGACGGAAGTTTCCTAATGAATAAAAATCACATGATTCAAGACATAACAGAAAAATTTGGATTAAAGGATGCAAAAACAGTAAAGTCTCCAATGGAAACTAATTATCTCAAAGAGATGAACAGTGAAAAAAATATGCTACCAAATAATGAAGAATACAGAACAGCAATAGGAAAACTACTGTATCTAGCGACCGTTACAAGACCAGACATCGCAGCAGCAGTAGGAATCCTGAGTAGAAAGGTATCAAAACCAAATAAAGCTGATTGGAATGCCGTGAAGAGAGTAATGCGTTATTTGAAAGGAACTAGCAATGTTAAGCTGAAATTACCCACAAGTGATGACTGCATTTTAACAGGATATGTTGATGCAGATTGGGCTGGAGATCCAACTGACAGAAGATCTACCAGTGGACATATTTTTTTTCTCTCAGGTGGACCAATAAGTTGGACAAGTAAGAAACAGTCAATTGTGACACTATCTTCAACAGAAGCAGAATATGTTGCCGCAGCACATGCGAGTCAAGAAGTATTGTGGTTAAGACAATTGTTGACAGAATTAGGACAACCACAGTTGGCACCAACAAAACTGAAAGAGGACAATCAAGGATGTCTTGTTCTTGCTCAGATGGAAAGAGTCAATCCAAGAACCAAGCATATTGATGTGAAATATCATTTCTTGAGAGATCATCAGGAACAAGGAGTCTTGAAGGTAGAGTACTGTCCTACTGAAGAAATGACAGCAGACATCCTCACGAAGGCGTTGAATGCTGATAAACATCAGAGACTAATAAAAAAGTTGGGTTTGATTGAATAAGTCCTTACTGTTGAGAAAGGGTGTTGGCATATGCAACAGATTAGGACTTATTATAAGTGAAAGGAGGACTTTATACTAACCAGACAGCAGATGGCGATAGTGTGTAAAGTTATATACTTGCTGTAATGTGGGGAGGGAAGCTCTCAATTGTTGGTTGTTTTTCTTACTTCCTGATTATTCCTTCTTCATGAATGTATATGCCTCAGTGCACGGATTGTGTGACACTGAATTGTATCTCATGTTTATCCAGTATGAAGTAAATACTGTTTACTCAAGATATCTTGCTGATTGAAGCTCTCCTAACTACAGCGGTGACTGCAAGAAGACGCACTCTGCAACACATACAGCCATGCCTGATACATGCTGTCCGTGATCTGTATGAGGCTTTGTTTTTTTGCTGGACAAATTGTATTTTTAGGGCTGTTTTGGTGCATACCGTGAATAAATTGTGTAATTTATGGACATGTTTTGATGCACATAGAACCATTTTTGGTTGTTTTTTTATTTTTTTTTTCACGTAAGGCTAGGTTCACATTGCGTTAGGTCAATCCGTTTAGCGCATAGCGCTAGCGGGTTGCGCTAACGCAATGCTTCCCTAGGGTCCACGTTCGGTGTCCCCGCTAGCGCAGATCCCCGATCTGCACTAGCGAGGAACGGACCTCGGGCGCGCCGCGGACGCTGCAAGCAGCGTCCGAGGTCCGTCACTTAAATGACGCGACATCGCTAGCGCACGCCCAATGTGGGCGGGCGCTAGCGACGCGCTCACCATTACAGGCTATTCCAAAATAGAGAAAAAAGCGCACTCACCGGTAATTCAGCGAAAAGCAGTTTTATTCATGTGCAAAGTTGCAGTGCAGGGAGGGTAGACAGTGCATAGCGGATGACAGCTGTTTCGTGCTCTGAAGCACTTCGACAGATCCTATAGCTAGCGGAAGGAAGTTGGGCTCCTAAATAGCAAGATTCAGAAGCGCCGCCTTCCCTCTCAGCTGTATGCTAGTGGATAATTTAGCCACTCTCCGGTACTAAGTGAGTAGTGAAAGTGTTAAAAACAATTAAAAACAAAGTTACGATTGAAAATGTTATTACAAGAGGAATAAATCACAGACATATTAATACAGGATTTCTTACAAGAACACCGACATGTCAATTTTATCATTGAATCCTATTGGACCAGAAGCGTTTGTACGTAAGATCCATTTAGCTTCATTTCGCAGCAACATGCGGTTCAGATTACCTCCATCTTGCGGTAGGGAAGTTCTATCTATCCCTGCAAAACGGAGTACTTGGGGATCACCCTCGTGTTGTTCTTTTATGTGTTTTATTAAGCGGGGGACCCCTTTCCCCGTATGTATCGAATTTAAATGCTCTCTAAACCGTACAAACATCGGACGGATTGTTTTTCCGATATAATAAAACCCGCAGGGGCAATACAGGATATACACTACGTGCGTTGTTCTACAAGAAATGAAGTCTTGTACTGTATGTGTAATCGGACCAATTTTTAAAGAAGTGCATGTTAAATGGTATCTGCAAAAATTGCAGTGTCCACACCGAAAGTTTCCTTTCGGGGCTGTAGTTTGCAGCCAGTTATTGCGCGGGGAGGTCACACGATTATGGACTATTAAATCTCCTATATTCTTGCTGCGGCGACAGGCAAACAAGGGACCTTTATCCGTCATTACTTTTAATATGGGGTCTTGGCTGAGAATTTGCCAATTTTTTCGGATGGCTGTTCTCACTTGTGCATCCATTGGCCCATATTTAAAACAAAATACAAATTTCTTAGCGGCTGTTGGTTCTTTTTTTACATTTTTTTCCTCATACTCATTTGCTCGTTCCAGTGCCGAGTTGAGGATGGTACCAGGGTAACCTCTGTTCCTGAATCTCCTATACAATTCTTGAGACTGTTTCTGAAAACCTATAGCACTATTATTTACTCTTTTCACCCGTAGGAATTGGCTATAGGGCAGGGCTTTTTTTACATATGATGGATGTGCGCTGTCAAAGTGTAGCAAAGAGTTGCAAGAGGAAGGCTTACGATGTATTTCTGTATGTAGAGCTCCTTCAACAATCCTCAGATTGACATCGAGGAAAGTAAGTTTCTCACCTCCGAATTGATGCGTGAACTGCATGTTCATGGCGTTGGACAGCCCCAGGTACTCCACAAAATTTGTGAAAGACACCTGGTCCCCGTCCCACACCACGAACATGTCGTCCACGAATCTAATATACAATTTTATGTGTTTTAGATACGGATTTTTTGAAGAATATATATACCTCTCTTCAATTACATTCATTACAGGCTATGGCGGCGTTAACGGACTACGTTAACACCGCGTTATGCCGCGGTGTAACGTAGTCCGTTAAACGCGGTCACATAACGCAATGTGACCCTAGCCTTACACACCAAATAACCCCTAAAGTGAATTTTACCGGTTATTTTGGTCATGTGGTTGCCTAATGTGTAGGTGTTAGTTTTTTTGAGATATGTATGTAATAAAATGTTTGCAAAACAAAATCACATTTGAATGGACACCACCTGTATATCAATCAGTTCATGACCGGGCCATTTCCCCCTGTTCCTGATGGGCACATTTTGGGGTTTTGTCATAATTGCACTTTTCACAACTCTACAAAATTCCTCCTTCAAATAATTTTTGCCTTATGTACTACATTTTTATCATTTTTATATTTCCTTTTTTTTGTGCCGACACTGAAGAGGAAAACACTGTTTCTACAGAAAAGGGAGTACAATCTAAATATGTTCTTAACCCCTTCTCTGTTGAAAAAAAAAAATAGATTTAGACATCCAGTGTTTTTTTATGTTTAACTTCTCTGTAGGGAGTCTGGCTGTGACTGACAGTAGATTTCCCGTCCTCACAGCTGCACAGTGTAGGGGAAACTGCTCACACATGGTCAGTCCAGAAGTAGTACGGGGAACGTTGCATACAAAAGATCAGTTGCACGTTCTAAATTGTTAACAGTATACGTCATTAATATTTTATAGCAAACACAAAAGCCTAGGCAAGACAAAATCATTAAAAAAAATGTTTGTTGTGCCAAAACCCATTTCCTAGGTCAAAATCTTTCACTGGGATACAACCCATATAACCAGCATGAAAACTGGTTTATTCATATGAATAGCTTGAATAAATTTAACACTAATTGTAAAGTTTTGTCAAATATTGAAAAAAGGTACCATATACACTTTCCCATAATGCAATATCAAAAGAATATTGCAGTATTAGTGGTTTAAGTGCCATGCACATTTTCTGATAAAAACATTCATTATGTGAACGAGTACCCATATGTATCACCACGGGGGTAAAAAAAAATAGAGTAAAATGTATATTAAATGAAATTTTTTTTTGTCTTGGAGACTTATTAAATTTTCCATATGTTTTAGATATTTGCGTCATTTCTCTCAAGCTGAAATCATGGGCAGCGCAATTTTTCCTTTTTGATTGCTATTATATTTCCATTGTAGCTAGGGCATCATCTGAGCCCTGCAGCAGGAAAATAGCCCACTTCAGTGGTAGACGTCGCTGGCAGAACTGACTTGGGTGGTCTAGAAAACACAATATTGCTCAGGACTCGTCCTGTAATGAGGGGCACGCGACTATTCTTCATAAGCCTCCACAAAAAAAATCCAAGCACCTCAAATATTTAAATACATATCAATGAAATCACGGATATGATTTTCTATCACAAAATGCCTTATAAGAATCGTCAGCAGAGAGCATCATGATTTAGGGAGAGACCCTGATTCCAGTGATGTGTCACTTACTGAGCTGCTTGTTATAGTGCCAATAAAGTAAATGTTTTATCAACAGGAAATTATCACTAGAGGACTAGTTGTTTCCTAACATGTAGTCCTCCTGCTCTGTGTATCCCTGCCCATCCTCACTGATTGGTATCTTTCTGCCTATACAAAAAGTGATTTTATCAAAATGACAGCAAGTAGCCCAGTAAGTGAAACATCACTGGAATCAGTGTCTCAACCTTTTTATCATGCTGCTCTCAGGTTTTATAGCAAAAACTTACTGACGGATTCCCTTTGATAGAACCACCAACATGATCGCCGTTGTAACATCTTCATTAAGGTTCCTTGGCTCATAACATTAGATGGTCTGTTCAAACTAAATACAAGAGGTCATTGCCTCTATATTGGACTTAAGCGACCACAGCTGTGGTGACATTTTGGGGAGCACTCCTTTCTCAAGCATATACTTTCAGGTTTCTTGTGAGTTTAAAAAGTACACCTCCTGACGAACTTTCACCACTGAAAACTTTGCATTGTACAATACAACTAAACGTAGAATATTTTCATTATAAACTGTATCAACCAGCAGTGATTGATGCATATAAATATAATATTTTTTCTTTTGATTTATTGAACAATTGTTAATGATAAAAAAACATTTTTTACTGTAGGCCAAAAAATGCTTACTCCCCATCCTGAAACCAGAGCAATAAAATTAACATGTCATACCCACAAGGAAGCCGCACCTGCCAAAGGACACATCTCCAAAAGTGCCTTATGCTCAAAAAATCTGTCTGGCTACCATTGTATCGTCATTAGTGTTGAGCGATACCTTCCGATACTCAAAGGTATCGGTATCGGATGGTATCGGCCGATATCCAAAAAATATCGGATATCGCCGATACCGATACCCGATACCAATGCAAGTCAATGGGACACAAGTATCGGAAGGTATCCTGGATGGTTCCCAGGGTCTGAAGGAGAGGAAACTCTCCTTCAGGCCCTGGGATCTATATTCATATAAAAAATGAAGAATTAAAATAAAAAATATGTATATACTCACCCTCGGACGAGTCCTGGACCTTACCGATGTAACCACTCATGTGACCGCTCACGCGACCAATCACAAGCCGCGACGTCATCGCAGGTCCTAAACTCCTCATTCTTAGGAACGGAGGCTGTCGGTTACATCGGTAAGGTCCAGGGGCCGCCGGACGGGTGAGTATATCCATATTTTTTATTTTAATTCTTTATTTTTTACATGAATATGTGTTATGACCCCAATGGCGAGGGTCTCAGAGGAACGTGGAAGTCTGCAGAATACAAAAATCCAGCTCATAGGGCAGTGGTAACTGGGTTGACCATATATCTACTCCTAACGCCAACACTAGAAGTAGCCGGGGATCATTCCTACGTTGATTCTAGATGACACGCGCCAGCCGGAGAATCTAGCTACCCCTAGTAGAGGAAAACAAAGACCTTTCTTGCCTCCAGAGAAGGGGACCCCAAAGCTGGATAGAAGCCCCCCACAAATAATGACGGTGAGGTAAGAGGAAATGACAAACACAGAAATGAACCAGGTTTAGCACAGAGAGGCCCGCTTACTGATAGCAGAATAAAGAAAGGTAACTTATATGGTCAACAAAAACCCTATCAAAATCCACACTGGAAATTCAAGAACCCCCGAACCGTCTAACGGTCCGGGGGGAGAATACCAGCCCCCTAGAGCTTCCTACAAAGGTCAGGATATAGATTTGGAACAAGCTGGACAAAAATACAAAACCAAAACAAATAGCAAAAAGCAAAAGGCAGACTTAGCTGATATAACTGGAACCAGGATCAGTAGACAAGAGCACAGCAGACTAGCTCTGATAACTACGTTGCCAGGCATTGAACTGAAGGTCCAGGGAGCTTATATAGCAACACCCCTAACTAACGACCCAGGTGCGGATAAAAGGAATGACAGAAAAACCAGAGTCAAAAAACTAGTAACCACTAGAGGGAGCAAAAAGCAAATTCACAACAGTACCCCCCCCCTTAGTGAGGGGTCACCGAACCCTCACCACGACCACCAGGGCGATCAGGATGAGCGGCATGAAAGGCACGAACTAAATCGGCCGCATGAACATCAGAGGCGACCACCCAGGAATTATCCTCCTGACCATAGCCCTTCCACTTGACCAGGTACTGAAGCCTCCGCCTGGAGAGGCGAGAATCCAAGATCTTCTCCACCACATACTCCAACTCGCCCTCAACCAACACCGGAGCAGGAGGCTCAGCAGAAGGAACTACAGGCACAATGTACCGCCGCAACAAGGACCTATGAAATACATTGTGAATAGCAAACGACACAGGAAGATCCAGACGAAAAGATACAGGATTAAGGATTTCCAATATCTTGTAAGGCCCAATAAAACGAGGTTTAAATTTGGGAGAGGAGACCTTCATAGGAACAAAGCGGGAAGAAAGCCACACCAAATCCCCAACGCGTAGTCGGGGACCCACACCGCGGCGGCGGTTGGCAAAGCGCTGAGCCTTCTCCTGTGACAACTTCAAGTTGTCCACCACATGATTCCAGATCTGCTGCAACCTATCCACCACAGAATCCACCCCAGGACAGTCAGAAGGCTCCACATGACCCGAAGAAAAGCGAGGATGGAAACCAGAGTTGCAGAAAAAAGGCGAAACCAAGGTGGCGGAACTAGCCCGATTATTAAGGGCAAACTCAGCCAACGGCAAGAATGTCACCCAATCGTCCTGATCAGCAGAGACAAAACACCTCAAATAAGCCTCCAAAGTCTGATTGGTTCGCTCCGTCTGTCCATTAGTCTGAGGATGGAAAGCAGACGAAAACGACAAATCAATGCCCATCCTACTACAAAAGGATCGCCAGAACCTGGAAACGAACTGGGATCCTCTGTCTGACACAATATTCTCAGGGATGCCGTGCAAACGAACCACGTTCTGGAAAAACACAGGAACCAGATCGGAAGAGGAAGGCAGCTTAGGTAAAGGAACCAAATGGACCATCTTGGAGAAGCGATCACATATCACCCAGATAACGGACATGCCCTGAGATAGCGGAAGATCAGAAATGAAATCCATGGAGATATGTGTCCAAGGTCTCTTCGGGACAGGCAAGGGCAAGAGCAAACCGCTGGCACGAGAACAGCAAGGCTTAGCTCGAGCACAAGTCCCACAGGACTGCACAAATGACCGCACATCCCTTGACAAGGAAGGCCACCAAAAGGACCTGGCCACCAGATCTCTGGTGCCAAAAATTCCCGGGTGACCTGCCAACACCGAGGAATGAACCTCGGAAATGACTCTGCTGGTCCACTTATCCGGGACAAACAGTCTGTCAGGTGGACAAGACTCAGGCCTATCAGCCTGAAATCTCTGCAACACACGTCGCAGATCCGGAGAAATAGCTGACAAGATAACTCCATCTTTAAGAATACCAACAGGATCAGCGACTCCAGGAGCATCAGGCACAAAGCTCCTAGAAAGAGCATCGGCCTTCACATTCTTTGAACCTGGTAAATACGAGACAACAAAATCAAAGTGGGAGAAAAACAATGACCAGCGGGCCTGTCTCGGATTAAGGCGTTTAGCAGACTCGAGATACATCAGATTTTTGTGATCAGTCAAGACCACCACACGATGCTTAGCACCCTCGAGCCAATGACGCCACTCCTCAAATGCCCATTTCATGGCCAACAACTCCCGATTGCCCACATCATAATTTCGCTCGGCAGGCGAAAACTTCCTAGAGAAAAAGGCACAAGGTTTCATAACAGAGCAACCAGGGCCTCTCTGCGACAAAACGGCCCCTGCCCCAATCTCCGAAGCATCCACCTCAACCTGAAAGGGAAGTGAGACGTCAGGCTGGCACAAAACAGGCGCCGAAGTAAACCGGCGTTTCAACTCCTGGAAAGCCTCCACGGCAGCAGGAGCCCAGTTAGCTACATCGGAGCCCTTCTTGGTCATATCCGTCAAAGGTTTCACAATGCTAGAAAAATTAGCGATAAAACGACGGTAGAAGTTAGCGAAGCCCAAGAACTTCTGAAGACTCTTAACTGACGAGGGCTGAGTCCAATCAAGAATAGCTCGGACCTTGACTGGGTCCATCTCCACAGCAGAAGGGGAAAAAATGAACCCCAAAAAGGGAACCTTCTGTACACCAAAGAGACACTTTGAGCCCTTGACAAACAAAGAATTTTCACGCAAAATTTTAAAGACCAACCTGACCTGCTCCACATGCGAATCCCAATTATCAGAAAAAACCAAAATATCATCCAGATAAACAATCAAAAATTTATCCAGATACTTCCGGAAAATGTCATGCATAAAGGACTGAAAAACTGAAGGCGCATTGGAGAGCCCAAAAGGCATCACCAAGTACTCAAAATGACCTTCGGGCGTATTGAATGCGGTTTTCCATTCATCACCTTGCTTAATGCGCACAAGGTTGTACGCACCACGAAGGTCTATCTTGGTGAACCACTTGGCACCCTTAATCCGGGCAAACAAGTCAGACAACAGCGGTAAAGGATACTGAAATTTGACAGTGATCTTATTTAAAAGCCGATAATCAATACAAGGTCTCAAAGATCCGTCCTTTTTTGCCACAAAAAAGAATCCCTCACCAAGATGGGAAGAAGACGGACGAATATGTCCTTTTTCCAGAGACTCCTTGATATATGAACGCATAGCGGTATGTTCAGGTACCGACAGATTAAACAGTCTTCCCTTAGGAAATTTACTGCCTGGGATCAAATCTATAGCACAGTCACAGTCCCTATGAGGAGGCAGTGCACTGGACTCAGACTCACTGAAGACATCCTGATAATCAGACAAATACTCCGGAACGTCCGAAGGCGTAGAAGAAGCAATAGACACAGGCAGGGAATCCTCATGAATACCACGACAGCCCCAACTTGAGACTGACATAGCCTTCCAGTCCAGGACTGGATTATGGGTCTGTAACCATGGCAGCCCTAAAACAACCAAATCATGCATTTTATGTAAAACCAGGAAACGTATCACCTCGCGGTGTTCAGGAGTCATGCACATGGTAACCTGAGTCCAATACTGCGGTTTATTTGCTGCCAATGGTGTAGCATCAATACCCCTAAGAGGAATAGGATTTTCTAATGGTTCAAGAGTAAATCCACAGCGCTTAGCAAATGAGAGATCCATGAGACTCAGGGCAGCACCTGAATCTACAAACGCCATGACAGGATAAGATGACAGTGAGCAAATCAAAGTTACAGACAGAATAAATTTAGGTTGCAAATTACCAACGGTGACAGGACTAACAACCTTAGCTATACGTTTAGAGCATGCTGAGATAACATGTGTAGAATCACCACAGTAGTAGCACAAGCCATTCCGGCGTCTATGAATTTTCCGCTCATTTCTAGTCAGGATTCTATCACATTGCATTAAATCAGGTGTCTGTTCAGACAACACCATGAGGGAATTTGCGGTTTTGCGCTCCCGCCGGTCAATTTGAATAGCCAGTGCCATAGTATCATTCAGACCTGTGGGAATGGGAAAACCCACCATAACATTCTTAATGGCTTCAGAAAGGCCATTTCTAAAATTAGCGGCCAGTGCACACTCGTTCCAATGTGTCAGCACGGACCATTTCCGAAATTTTTGGCAATACACTTCAGCCTCGTCCTGCCCCTGAGACATAGCCAGCAAGGCCTTTTCTGCCTGAATCTCAAGATTGGGTTCCTCATAAAGTAAACCGAGCGCCAGAAAAAACGCATCAAGATCAGCCAATGCCGGATCTCCTGGCGCCAGCGAAAAAGCCCAATCCTGAGGGTCGCCCCGTAAGAACGAAATAACAATTTTTACTTGCTGAGCAGAATCTCCTGATGAACAGGGTCTCAGGGACAAAAACAATTTACAATTATTCACGAAATTCCTAAACTTAAACCTGTCTCCGGAAAACAGTTCAGGAATCGGTATTTTAGGTTCTGACCTAGGATTTCTGATAACATAGTCTTGTATGCCCTGCACACGAGTAGCCAGCTGGTCCACACTTGTAATCAAGGTCTGGACATTCATGTCTGCAGCAAGCATAGCCACTCTGAGGTAAAGGGGAAGGAGAAAAAAATTCTTATAATCCCTCTTCTGCAATGCATTAAACATTTAATACTGGCCTGGCAAACTGTTATGACCCCAATGGCGAGGGTCTCAGAGGAACGTGGAAGTCTGCAGAATACAAAAATCCAGCTCATAGGGCAGTGGTAACTGGGTTGACCATATATCTACTCCTAACGCCAACACTAGAAGTAGCCGGGGATCATTCCTACGTTGATTCTAGATGACACGCGCCAGCCGGAGAATCTAGCTACCCCTAGTAGAGGAAAACAAAGACCTTTCTTGCCTCCAGAGAAGGGGACCCCAAAGCTGGATAGAAGCCCCCCACAAATAATGACGGTGAGGTAAGAGGAAATGACAAACACAGAAATGAACCAGGTTTAGCACAGAGAGGCCCGCTTACTGATAGCAGAATAAAGAAAGGTAACTTATATGGTCAACAAAAACCCTATCAAAATCCACACTGGAAATTCAAGAACCCCCGAACCGTCTAACGGTCCGGGGGGAGAACACCAGCCCCCTAGAGCTTCCTACAAAGGTCAGGATATAGATTTGGAACAAGCTGGACAAAAATACAAAACCAAAACAAATAGCAAAAAGCAAAAGGCAGACTTAGCTGATATAACTGGAACCAGGATCAGTAGACAAGAGCACAGCAGACTAGCTCTGATAACTACGTTGCCAGGCATTGAACTGAAGGTCCAGGGAGCTTATATAGCAACACCCCTAACTAACGACCCAGGTGCGGATAAAAGGAATGACAGAAAAACCAGAGTCAAAAAACTAGTAACCACTAGAGGGAGCAAAAAGCAAATTCACAACAAATATGGATCCCAGGGCCTGAAGGAGAGTCTCCTCTCCTCCAGACCCTGGGAATCATACACTGGGAACTTCCGATTCCGATTTCCGATATCACAAAAATATCTGAACTCGGTATCGGAATTCCGATACAGCAAGTATCGGCCGATACCCGATACTTGCGGTATCGGAATGCTCAACACTAATCATCATGCTTCTGTCCAATTCTTTATCCCTTTCGCTATTTTAAGGTTTTTTTTATTTGAAGGTCTTAGTAGTAGGATGGTGTTCTAGAAGACATTATGCAAACCTCTGGAGCTATCAGAATTAGTATGTCATCCCACGACACTTTAATAGGAATCTTTGTGCCACTTGTGGTATGGAAAAATGTCCCCTTTTTTGATGGCTGTACAATTCTTACAAGCAACCTCCAAGCCCACTGAACGTGTCATTCAGGTTCTCTCTACTCTCTTTGTCCATACAGTGTTTGCACCCTTGAAATTGTTCCACACATGTTTTGTTATACACATTCATTTCTTTTGTGTGTATTGGAACAACACGAAAACAAAACAGAAAAATTCAACATAATTTCGCACAAAACTCCCAAAATGGGCCAGACGAAATTGTTGGCACCCTCAACTTAATATCTCCTTGCTCACCCTTAGGAATAAATATCTGCAATCAATCGATTTCTATAACCACCAATAAGCTTCTTATCGGAATTTTTGACCGCTCTTCTTTTGCAAACTGTTCCAGGTCTCATATTTTGAGGTATGCCTTCTCCTAACAGCAATTTTAAGATCTCTCCACAGGAGTGGAGCTAATCAAAGGAAAAGTATGATAGAAACACATCACTACTTTATCATTTTTCACCCACTCCTGGTTTTGGCTTAGAAATACTGATGGAAAATACTGACCAAATACTGAATGTGTGAATGTGGCCCAATCTCGTACATACAGTTATATGAAAAAGTTTGGGCACCCCTATTAATCTTAAGCTTAATGTTTTATAAAAATTGTTTTTTTTGCAACAGCTATTTCAGTTTCATATATCTAATAACTGTTGGACACAGTAATGTTTCTGCCTTGAAATGAGGTTTATTGTACTAACAGAAAATGTGCAATCTGCATTCAAACAAAATTTGACAGGTGCATAAGTATGGGCACCTCACCAGAAAAGTGACATTAATATTTAGTAGATCCTCCTTTTGCAAAAATAACAGCTTCGAGTCGCTTCCTGTAGCGTTTAATGAGTTCCTGGATCCTGGATGAAGGTATTTTTGACCATTCCTCTTTACAAAACAATTCCAGTTCAGTTAAGTTTGATGGTCGCCGAGCATGGACAGCCCTCTTCAAATGATCCCACAGATGTTCAATGATATTCAGGTCTGGGGACTGGGATGGCCATTCCAGAACAGTGTAATTGTTCCTCTGCATGAATGCCTGAGTAGATTTGGAGTGGTGTTTTGGATAATTGTCTTGCTGAAAGATCCATCCCCTGCGTAACTTCAACTTTGTCACTGATTCATGAACATTATTGTCACGATTCTGCTGATATGGAGAGGAATCCATGCGTCCCTCAACTTTAACAAGATTCCCGGTGCCGGCATTGGCCACACAGCCCCAAAAGCATGATGGAACTTCCACCAAATTTTACTGTGGGTAGCAAGTGTTTTTCTTGGAATGCTGTGTTTTTTTGCCGCCATGCATAACGCCTTCTTGTATGACCAAGCAACTCAATCTTGGTTTCATCAGTCCACAGGACCCTCTTCCAAAAAGAAATTGGCTTCTCCAAATGTGCTTTTGCATACCTCAGCCAACTCTGTTTGTGGCGTGCTTGCAGAAACAGCTTCTTTCGCATCACTCTCCAATACAGCTTCTCCTTGTGCAAAGTGCGTTGTATAGTTGACCGATGCACAGTGACACCATCTGCAGCAAGTTGATGCTGCAGCTCTCTGGAGGTGGTCTGAGGATTGTCCTTGACTGATCTCACCATTCTTCTTCTCTGCCTTTCTGATGTTTTTCTTGGCCTGCCACTTCTGGCCTTAACAAGAACTGTACCTGTGTTCTTCCATTTCCTTACTATGTTCCTCACAGTGGAAATTGACAGGTTAAACCTCTGAGACAGCTTTGTGTATCCTTCCCCTGAACAACTATGTTGAATAATCTTTGATTTCAGATCATTTGACAGTTGTTTTGAGGAGCCCATGATGCCACTCTTCAGAGGAGATTCAAACAGGAGAACAACTTGCAAGTGGCCACTTTAAGTAGCTTTTCTCATGATTGCATACACCTGGCTATGAAGTTCAAAGCTCAATGAGGTTACAAAATTAAAAAAAAGTGCTTTAGTAAGTCAGTAAAAAGTAGGTAGGAGTATTTAAAACAAGAAAATGATAAGGGTGCCCATACTTATGCACCTGTCAAATTTAGTTTGAATGCAGATTGCACATTTTCTGTTAGTACAATAAACCTCATTTCAAGGCAGAAACATTACTGTGTCCAACAGTTATTAGATATATGAAACTGAAATCGCTGTTGCAAAAAAAACTATTTTTATAAAACATTAAGCTTAAAATTAATAGGGGTGCCCAAACTTTTTCATATAACTGTATGAGTGCATTTACTTAACATGCATTTCAGTAGGCCAACATTTCTGATTTTAAAATCATTTTTCAAGCTGGTGTTGTAAAGTATTCTAATTTACAGAGATAATGACTTTTGAGTTTTTGCTGGCTGTAAGCCATAATCATCAACATTAACAGAAATAACACTTGAAATAGATCACTCTGTAATGACTCTATATAAAATATGAGTTTCACTTTTTGTATTGAAGAACTGAAATAAATTAATGGATGATACTCTAATTTTGTGAAAAACACATGTATGTGATAGCACCATATTCACCAGTCTTCAATTCCAGCTATCTTTAGATCCCTAAAGACATACTGGGGTGCGGAAAGTTGGAGGTGGAAGGTGAAATGAGCGTCTTGCACAGCCGAGCAACATATCAGGGGGTATTCTATTTCAAGCATTCTCTGACTGTCCTAGCTCATGTGTTAAAGTGAACCGGTCATGTAAAATAATACTCAACCTGCAGCTATGGGGTTAATCTGCAGGTTATTAGCATCCTGATCCTGACTGTCAGTGCTGGGGATGCAGTGACTGAAACTGTACCAGCGCCACATGTATAACTGAACGAGCAAGGCAGCGGGGCTCTCAGTGCAGCAGCCACACAGTGTCAGAACTCTATTAACCTGCAGAATTACCCCATGTACAGGTCATACACCTAAATTAGTTACAATCCATATGAAACTAATCATCAATTTTGCACATTGAAAAGGAGAGAACGCTGAAAAAGGGGGGCATGATGGGTCACATGGTGATTTTTATTTAATCGCTGGGTAACACAGCACATGCTTGAGAATGGGACAATGCCCCCAAAATATTGCAAGGTGAGCAAGACACTCATTTTACCTCCTATCTCCAACAGCAGCATCTCAGCAGTTCCTTGAGGATCAAACGGTAGCTGGAATTGAAGCCTGGTGAAAAATGTCATGTTGCTCAAAAATGGTCAAATGGATACAAAGAATTTGTTAATATAATGAATAGTGATGAGCGAATATACTCGTTACTCGAGATTTCTCGAGCACGCTCGAGGGTCCTCCGAGTATTTTTGGTGCTCGGAGATTTAGTTTTTCTTGCCGCAGCTGAATGATTTACATCTGTTAGCCAGCATAATTACAAGTGGGGGTTGCCTGTTTGCTAGGGAATCCCCACATGTACTTATGCTGGCTAACAGATGTAAATCATTCAGCTGCGGCAAGAAAAACTAAATCTCCGAGCACTAAAAAATACTCGGAGGACCCCCGAGCATGATCGAGAAATCTTGAGTAACGAGTATATTCCCTCATCACTAATAATGAATGTAACAGGAAGAAAGTGTGAAGGTTTGCAAAATGGCTGTGCAAACATTGAAAGGTAACACAATTTTTGGTTGATACACTCTTGATATTATTGGTTTTATCACTTAAGCATGAATAATATAATTTATGAAGGACTTCCCTTTCCGATAGATAAATTGTGGAGGTTCTCTAAGCACTACACCATATTTGGCATCTTCTTGTAATGAGTTCCAATATTTCATGACTGTTTTCATCACACTATACCAGCATGATTATCAAGAAATGGAAATAAAGACATCTGTTATCATGTTTGTTTATATTTCTAATTTCCTCACGTGTCCTGACCTCGATGTCTTCACTTGTTTTCGCTCTAACTTCTCTATTACCCTCTCTGCACAAATGTATTCATCATAATATCGTTACACTTCTGAATCGGCATCTGAACTAAATTTACAAAATTTGAAAACTCTCCAGGATCTGTTAAACATCTGTAATGGTTGGAAACGGTCAGGGGTAGGTTGTTACAATCTGCTTCTTTACTGATGAAAGCAGTGTTAAATTTCTTGGCTATGAAGAAGAGAGAATGTGATAAACTTAATACTTTGTGGGGGGGGGGGGTGCCAGGGTATAATAAATTAACGGATGTTGATCGTTCAAAATCTTTGAATGTCTCAGGTTCTAGGACAAAAGTATCGTATACAGGCTTGCCCCATATTTGCACATGATTCTATAATATAAAGATTGTCTACATTTGATCTCAAAATCAGAGATAAAATGCTTAGCAAAACTTGGGGCAGGAGAGGGCCCCATTGAAATCCCCTGCAGGTGCAAGTATAAAATCAGAACTAAGTCTGAAATAATTCTTATTGAGTATCAATTTCAAAAGAGGCCAAAAATGAAACCTAAGCAGTTGATAGTTTAGGGTCTTCATCTTCACATACTTTACTTATGTATTTTAAACCTTCCTCGTTCAGTATATTTGTATACAAGCTCTGTATATCAAAAGAGCAAAACCATGAAAACTGTGAAATTTCAACAGATTCAATCTTGAAAAGTTCTCCTACAGAATATGGTTAAGACACTTCTAAATTGTTTGAAAGACACTACATATACTGCAAGACGATGTAAGAGAATTTACACTGGACACAATCTCCCCGAGGAAGACTCTATTTGTGTTTTAGGTATTACTTTAATTTTATTTTACTCTAGGATGATGGTTTATAAGGGCTTTCTTGGTATTGTTAGAAATGAAGCCCACCTCATAAATGTCTTTCAAACGTGGGTCAACCTCACATTTTACTTTCTGGGTGGGATCTCCTAATAGAAATCCATGTACTGTATCTTCTAATACTGAGTCTAGCAACTAAACATAACATTCACTAGCTTATCTGATATAATTCTTTAAAGAATTCACTGCCAGATATCCATCACGTGTCAAATTCCATTTATTCTTTCTTTTACAGCAATCCGATTTTTTCTTAATTTCATGAACGGCCAATTCTTAGACTATTAACATACTGTTCATTCTAGGCTCAAAACGACATTTGTTTCAATTTACTCGGTAATTCTTCTACAGATGTTAATTTTTTTTTACCCTGTTAAAACGCAGCTTAATACATAGATTCTGAAAGAATTTACAAAAATCAGTTATTAAATCTGACAGATTTAGAGATTGAGTTGGAACAAATCTCACCTTTTGTTAATCATTTCTCAGCAGCAGTCAGTTGTCTACATAAGATGTTAAGTTTATCTGTTTTTCTTAACCTGTTTGTCCCAATACCTCACTTCTAGGGATTGTCCCTTTTGTTAAACTGCTCCCAATTGATGTATGTCCCTTCCTGGTATGTTTAATATCCTTAAAAAAACAGGTGATTGATCTCTACTACTTACGGTATTTCAGGTAGCTGATCGTAACCACTTGTGATACTTATTCCTTTCGATGTGCTCACCATCAGTTCTTTCCTTTTCAGTATCCACTTGTCCAATACTCTGGTTAGTTTAATCATGTACTCTTTCTTTCTTTTGCCTATTTTTATATGCTATTTAGAAGAAAATCTCTAGTACCTCATCCAAACCTCCTTATTTTAGTCTGTAAAATTGTTCTTAATTATTCAATATTCGGTTTTCATTCCACTTGTAACCTCAAAAGAAAAATCTGAAGCTTTATCTTAATCCTCAATTCTTGTTTTTTCTTCTTTCACATTAGTAATTGCCAAGTGTAAATGATCTATGGTTAGCAACATTAAATTGAGCGAATCGCAGTTGTATATGGAATACCAGATTTATTCATACTGAGAGACAATATTACATACAGGTGCTTCTCACAAAATTAGAATATCATCAAAAAGTTAATTTATTTCAGTTCTTCATCACAAAAAGTGAAACTCTCATATTATATAGAGTCATTACAGAGTGATATATTTCAAGTGTTTATTTCTGTTAATGTTGATGATTATGACTTATAGCTAATGAAAAATCAAAAGTCATTATCCCAGTAAATTAGAAAATTTACAAAAAAACACCTGCAGAGGCTTCCTTAGTGTTTAGAAAGGTATCTTAGTCTGTTTCAGTAGGCTCCACAATCATGGGGAAGACTGCTGACTTGACAGATGACCAGAAGGCAGTCATTGACACACTCCACAAGGAAAGTAAATTTTGCATTTTATGTGGAAATCAAGGTCTCGGAGTCTGGAGGAAGAGTCGACAGGCAGACAGTTCAAGCTGCATGAGGTCTAGTGTGAAGTTTCCACAATCAGTGATGGTTTGGGGAGCCATGACATCTGCTGGTGTAGTTGCACTGTGTTTTAACAAGACCAAAGTCAGCACAGCCGTCTACCAGGAAATTTTAGAGCATTTCATGCTTCCCTCTGCCGACAAGCTTTTTGGAGATGGAAATTTAATTCTCCAGCAGGACTTAGCACCTGTCCACACTGCCAAACGTACCAATACCTGGTTTAAAATCAACAGTGTCACTGTGCTTGAATGGCCAGCAAACTCTCCTGACCTTAACCCTATATAGAATCTATGGAGTATTGTCAAGAGGAAGATGAGAGACACCAGACCCAACAATGCAGATGAGATGAAGGCTGCTATCAAAGCAACCTGGGCTTCCATAACACCTCAGCAGTGCCACAGGCTGATCGCCTCCATGCCACGCCACATTGATGCAGTAATTGATGCAAAAGGAGCCCCAACCAAGTATTGAGTGCATTTACTGAACATACATTTCAGTAGGCCACCATTTCAGATTTTAAAATTATTTTTCAAGTTGGTGTTATAAAGTATTCTAATTTACTGAGATAATAACTTTTGGGTTTTCATTGGCTGTAAATAATGATGAGCGAATATACTCATTGCTCACGTTTTCCCGAGCATGCTTGGGTGATCCCTGAGTATTTGTGAGTGCTCGGAGATTTAGTTTTTGTCAATGCAGCTGCATGATTTATGGCTGCTAGCCAGACTGAGTACATGTGGGGGTTGCCTGGTTATTAGGGAATCCCCACATGTCTTCAAACTGTCTAGCAGCCACAAATCATGCAGCTGTGTCAACAAAAACTAAATCTCCGTGCACTCACAAATACCCGGAGACCACCCGAGCATGCTCAGGAAAACCTGAGCAATGAGTATACTCTCTCATCACTAGTTGTAAACCATAATCATCAACATAAACAGAAATAAACACTTGAAATAGATCACTCTATAGAATATAAGAGATTCACTTTTTGTATTGAAGAACTGAAATAATTAACTTTTTGATGATATTCTAATTTTGTGAGAAGAACCTGTATTTTTGAGCATAAGCATCAAGTGTGCAAGTTAAAATGGATGGCTTGGGTAGAAATAGATGTTCACCTATTAGCCACTGCTGAAGCTTAGGCCTCTTTCACATTTCCATCTGTACGGGCCCATCGCAATGCGTCGGGCTGACGTACCGAAGGACGTTGTGAGTTCTCTGCACGACGTGGGCAGCAGATGGACGCATCCGCTGCCTATTCTGCAGTCCGGGGAGGAGGGGGCGGAGTTTCGGCCGCGCATGCGTGGTCCAAAATGGCGGACCCGTCGCACAAAAAAGTTACATTGAACGTTTTTTGTGATGACGGTCCGCCAATTACCGACGCATCCAGTGCACGACGTATGGAACGTGTGTCCATACGTCGCGATGCGTCGGTAATACAAGTCTATGTGCAAAAAACGCATCCTGTGGGCAACTTTGCAGGATGCGTTTTTTGCACAGAACGACGCATTGCAACGTCTTCAAAAAGACGGAAATGTGAAAGAGGCCTTAGTTCCACCTGTGGCAGTTAACAATTTGGATGCGGATGTCAATCTGTCACAGCAGCATTTAAATTGAATGCAAGCTGGTGCTCATGCGCAACAGCCTCCTGAAACACAACTACAGGGGACAGATGGACTACTATGGCAGATAGATGCGTGCTGAAAGCCTCCATGGCTCCCATCATAGTATTACCGTGAAGCTCAGCCGTAGACTGATCTCTATAGGAGACAATGGTTTTCTGTTTTTAAAAACATAATGACAACCCGGGAAGGAATTTTTTTCCCCAATGTGGAGCTTACTCTTTGCCACAAGGGTTTTTTTGCCTTCCTCTGGATCAACATGTTAGGGCATGTTAGGTTAGGCTATGGGTTGAACTAGATGGACTTAAAGTCTTCCTTCAACCTTAAAAACTATGTTACTATGTAACCCAAAACATCCAAATGACCCTGATCAAAAGTTCACATACCCTGGTGAGTTTGGCCTGATAACATGCACAGAAGCTGACACAAATGAGTTTGAATGGCTACTAAAGGTAACATCCTCACCGGTGACCTGTTTGCTTGTAATCAATGTGTGGGCATAAAAGCTGAGTGAGTTTCTGGGATCCAGATAGGCTCTGGCATCTTTCATCCAGCCACTGATGTTTCTGGATTTTGAGTCATGAAGAAAGCAAAATAATTGTCAACGGATCTAAAGGAAAAGGTAGTTGAACTGTATAAAACAGGAAAGGGATACAAAAAGATATCCAAGGAATTGATAATACCAGTCAGCAGCGTACAAACTGTGATTAACAAATGGAAGAACATGGGCTCTGTAAAAATAAAACCAGTGTCAGGTAGACCAACAAAAATTTAATCCACAACTGCCAGGAAAATTGCTCGGGATGCAAAGAAAAACCCACATATAACATCAGCTGAAATACTGGACTCTCTGAAAACTAGCAGTGTGGCTGTTCAAAGATGCACAATAAGGAGGCACTTGAAGAAAAATGGGCTGTATGGTCGAGTCGCCAAAAGAAAGCCATTACTGCACAAATGCCACAAAGTATTTCACCTACAATACGCAAAACAGCACAGAGACAAGCATCAAAACTTCTGGAACAATGTAATTTGGAGTGATGAGACCAAAATTGAACTTTTTGGTCACAACCATAAACATTACATTTGGAGAGAGGTCAACAAGGCCTATAATGAAAGGAGCGTCATTCCTACTGTAAAGCACGGAGGTGGATTTGCTGATGTTTTGGGGATGTGTGAGCTACAAAGGCACAGGAAACTTAGTCAAAAATGAAGGAAAGATGAACGCAGCACATTATCAGCAAATACTGAAGGGAAATTTGCACTCATCAGCCCGGAAGCTACGCATGTAACGTACTTGGACATTCCAACATGACAACAATCCAAAACACAAGGCCAAGTTGAACTGTAGTTGGCTACAGCAGAACAAAGTGAAGGTTCTGGAGTGGCCATCTCAGTCTCCTGACCTCAATATCATTGAGCCACTCTGGGGAGAGCTCAAGCGCACAGTTCATGCTAGACAGCCCAGGAATTTGCAGGAACTGGAGGCATTTTGCCAAGAAGAGTGGGCAGCTTTACCATGGAGAAAATAAAGAACCTTATCCACAACTACCACAAAAGACTTCAAGATGTCATTGATGTTAGAGGGGGCAATACACAGTATTAAGAAATGGGGTATGTAAACTTTTGATCAGGGTCATTTGGATGTTTTCGGTTGTCATTATGATTTAAAAAGAGAAAACACAGTAGTTTGACAATAAATGGCTTCACCCAACCACTAACCATGAGTGGAGAAAAAGTTTGGGTGTTATCATTCATATTCTCTGAAAAAAAGGCCAAGAAAGCGAAAATTCTGCTGGGGTATGTAAACCTTTGGGCACAACTGTATCTGTTGCTGCAGACTCACCACTTAGAGGTGTTTGTATAAATACAAGATTCTGACAGCCTCTGATAGAACCATTGACTATAATGAGGTCGACAGTCATTTTGGACTCGTATGGCCTATGTTCTGGCAATGTCCATCTTTTTAGAGGTGGACAAAAGCATGGTCAACCACTTTGGTCAAATTCAAAATTGATGGGATACTGTCAACAAAACTGACAGATGGACCTAAAGTGACTCCATCTGCCTCATTATAATGAATGGTTGTCAGTGGTTTTAGATGGCTACTCCAATGTAAATGCTCAGTGTAAAGCATAGGTTAAATAGGAACAGATTGTGGCTTTTGGGAGGCAGAATTATTCAAGCAGATAAAAGTTGAAGAAATAGTATTCTGGTTTAAAACTGCTTAACAAAAGAGGTTTTGTCAAGATGGAAACTAAGGCGATTTTTCATCAAGATCGGCGATTCATCAAGATCGGCTATTTTTCTCACCAGCCTCGATGAAGGCACGTCGTAGAGTTACAAACTCCTGTGATATGAAGCGGTGCACACCTCCTCCTGAATCACGAGTGTCTGAAGAGTGGCATGTGCCTCTGTGCGCCGTTGCAGAAATCCTACACCAGTCCCTGACTGGAGTAAGATTTTTGGCATAAGGAGGTAGGCGAGCCGTCATGTCACACTCTCGACATAGTAATACTAATAAAAATCTTTATTTTTATATAGCGCTAACATATTCCGCAGGGCTTTACAGTTTGCACACATTATCACCGCTGTCCCCGATGGGGCTCACAATCTAAATTCCCTATCAGTATGTCTTTGGAATGTGGGAGCAAACTGGAGTACCCGGAGGAAACCCACACAAACACGGGTAGAACATACAAACTTCTTGCAGATGTCCTTGGTGGGATTTAAACCCAGGACTCCAGCACTGCAAGTCTGCAGTGCTAACCACTGAGCCACCGTGCCGCCCACACTCCACCCAGCTCTGCCCATTTTGGCGGAGCTCAGAGAAACTGGTGTGAAAATGCCAAAAGTTGCTCATTTTTTGCACAACTCTTAGTTGTGCCAAAATGTAGCGAGTTTTCCAAAAATTATATGCCAGAATTCTGGTGACATTGCTTTTGATGAATTGGGGCATGACTAATTTGTGAAAATATGGACCCCATTGATCTATCATAATTTTTTCACTTTGACCTAAATAATTTACCTACTTTACATGTCTCTGCAACCATCTAATTGAGACTCAGTCATAATAAATAACATCTGGATAACTATTACAGTGCCATAAATACCTCAACCCCATTTCAATCCCTACCTAGTACTCCCTATTCCCTGCCTATGTTTAAACAAATAAGTTAATCTAGTTGATATACCTTTTTAATGCTTTATCACTTTGTAATACCTGGCAACCTTGGCTTCCGAAGTTTTCTGGGCCTCCCCACGGGAAGGAACTCTGTTAATCTATAAATATTATATTTACAGTTGTCAATTCTGCTGTTTTCAATTAACTTTGTTTGAGGGGGTTTTGGAGGGAGGAGGTGGGGGGTTCTCTTTGCTTTGCTTCTCTCCCACTAACCCTAACATTTCGATTTCTATCACGACATCTTAAGATTCACTTAAATTTAAAAATACTTTAGGAATCTAAAGTGAACATTTATTCTCCTTTATTACATATACCTGAGGCAAAAAAGAAAAACCCAGAAAAGTGACCCCCGGTTTGGAAATTACACTCGAGGGATTTGTTCCCACAGCTGTTGCCTAGAATTGATGTAACTTTTAATGACACATTATTATTACAATACGTATTCTATCTAGAAAAATGTTCATGATGTAATAACGCATATAATAGATGTTACAAAAGTTTCAGTAGAAACATAATTTTATTGACAAATATGAGTGACTAGTTTGTACCAATGTTATAAAACAGCTCTCTATTTATTATGCTGAGTTTCCCATTTTTATAAACGCCTTATGTGTGGCCCTAATCTTTTGGCTAATGTTCAAAAGTGAAAGAGCACCATGCCCCCATTCCAAGACCAGTTTGGTTATTTACAAAGCATTGGCTGACAAATTATATAAAAGTGAAAAAAAAAGAAGAAAAAGTAATGTGACCCCATTTTAGATTTTACACCTCATTAAGGCATTTACGCAATGGAAGTGGTGAGCATTTTGACTCCACTGGTGTCACTCAGAAATTCACGTCCAGTAGGTAGTCAAAAGTAAACATTTCTATAGCAGTGTATTGCACTTGTCAGTTTTACACATATGACATATAATAAGACTCTACTTCTGACAAGACCTAGTAGGTTTCTGTAGCTTGCAGACTCATTAGCCTGAAGAGTATAAGATGTCATGCTAGCATCCCCCATCCAGGCTTGGACTGACCCACAGGAAAACAGGAGTATCCTCTGGTGGGCCACTGTCTAGGAGTGGGCCATCATCCTCTTATATGAGCATTACTTGGCACAATGTACAGACAAACGCAGCATCTTATTTATTTAAAGAGAACATGTCAGCAGGATTTTGCTAAGGAAACTACAGAAATTGTCATATTGCTGCTGCTACGCTGCTTAAAATGACACCTGTGGTGAAGAAATCCATCTTGTGGTTCTTGTGTAATTAGTTTTAGAAGTTTTCAGCTAAAGAGACGCCCGTGCTCCGGGGCAGGACTGTAGGCAGAGTCTTATTTTCCTGCTCTAAGCCAGAGAAACCAAGGAAAGACCTGCCCACAGGCTGCCCCGATGCACAAACAGTCTGTCTCTTTGATGAGGAACATTTTAGTGCTTCGGGGCGGCCTGTGGGCAGGTCTTTCCTTGGTTTACCTGGCTTAGAGCAGGAAGAGGGGTGATCTTATTGTAATGTATAAATATATGAGGGGACAGTACAAAGACCTTTCTGATGATCTTTTTAATCATAGACCTGAGACAGGGACAAGGGGGCATCCTCTACGTCTGGAGGAAAGAAGGTTTAAGCATAATAACAGACGCGGATTCTTTACTGTAAGAGCAGTGAGACTATGGAACTCTCTGCCGTATGATGTTGTAATGAGTGATTCATTACTTAAATTTAAGAGGGGACTGGATGCCTTTCTTGAAAAGTATAATGTTACAGGGTATATACACTAGATTCCTTGATAGGGCGTTGATCCAGGGAACTAGTCTGATTGTCGCATGTGAAGTCGGGAAGGAATTTTTTTCCCCAATGTGTAGCTTACTCTTTGCCACATGGGGTTTTTTGCCTTCCTCTGGATCAACATGTTAGGGCATGTTAGGTTAGGCTATGGGTTGAACTAGATGGACTTAAAGTCTCCCTTCAACCTTAATAACTATGTTACTATGTTACTATGAGAATACACTGTCTACAGTCTTACCATGGAGCACAAACAGTCTCTCTCTCTGTCTGTATGATGAGGAACATGTTTGTGCTTCGGGGCAGCTGGGGACAGGTCTTTCCTCAGTTTCTCTGGCTTAGAGCAGGAGGGCAAGACTCTGCCTACAGTCCCGACCCTGGAGCACGGGCATCTCATTAACTAAAATTTCTAACACTGATTACACAAGAACCACAAGATGAATTTCTTCACCCCAGGTATCATTTTAATCAGTATAACAGCAACAACATGACAGCGTCTGTACTTTACTTAGCAAAATCATGCAGACAGCATCGCTTTAACAATCTACCCAGTTTATTGTTATATACATTTGTGACTGAGGATAATGTCACATTTACATATAGCTGAAAAGTGTAATGACACACGGTGTTGTGAAATTGGATTCTGGGCTCCCCCGGTGGCCACTGGTGGAATTGAACTTGTGTGCATCATCCTCTCTGTTCACCTGTTCCCATCAGGATGTGGGAGTCTCTATATAACCTTGCTCCTCTGTCAGTTTCATGCCGGTCAACAATGTAATCAGAAGCCTTTCTTTGCATGTTCCTGCTACTAGACAACTCCCAGCTAAGTTGGACTTTCGTCCTTGTTTGTTTTTGCATTTTGTTCCAGTTCACAGCTGCTGTTTCGTTACTGTGTCTGGAAAGCTCTTGTGATCTGAAATTGCCACTCTGGTGTTATGAGTTAATACTAGAGTCTTAAAGTAATTTCTGGATGGTGTTTTGATAGGGTTTTCAGCTGACCATGAAAGTGCCCTTTCTGTCTTCCTGCTATCTAGTAAGCGGACCTCGATTTTGCTAAACCTATTTTCATACTACGTTTGTCATTTCATCTAAAATCACCGCCAATATATGTGGGGGCCTCTGTCTGCCTTTTGGGGAAATTTCTCTAGAGGTGAGCCAGGACTGTATTTTCCTCTGCTAGGATTAGTTAGTCCTCCGGCTGGCGCTGGGCGTCTAGGGATAAAACGTAGGCACGCTACCCGGCCACTGTTAATTGTGCGGCAGGTTTAGTTCATGGTCAGTTTAGATTCCATCTTCCAAGAGCTAGTTCTTATATATGCTGGGCTATGTTCTCTCGCCATTGAGAATCATGACAGTTTGACCGGCCCAAAAGGGTTAAATTATTGGCTGAGAAAGGAGAGAAAAAAGAAGTCTGCTGAAAATTTTTTTTATTTTTTTTTTTTTTCTCTAGTTCTGAGTGTGCTCATAATTGAATCACTTGCTAGTCTGCCTATACTGCAGCCTTCCTCTCTTTCTCTCCTTCTAATCCTTGAATGGCTCTGTGTTCACCTGTTTGAAATGGATCTTCAGAGTGTAGCTACAGGTTTGAATAATCTCGCCACGAAGGTACAAAATTTGCAAGATTTTGTTGTTCATGCACCTATATCTGAACCTAGAATTCCTTTGCCTGAATTTTTTTCAGGGAATAGATCTTGCTTTCAAAATTTTAAAAATAATTGCAAATTGTTTTTGTCCCTGAAGTCTCGCTCTGCCGGAGATCCTGCACAGCAGGTCAGGATTGTAATTTCCTTGCTCCGGGGCGACCCTCAAGATTGGGCTTTTGCATTGAAACCAGGGGATCCTGCGTTGCTCAATGTGGATGCGTTTTTTCTGGCCTTGGGGTTGCTTTATGAGGAACCTCATTTAGAGCTTCAGGCGGAAAAAGCTTTGATGTCCCTATCTCAGGGGCAAGATGAAGCTGAAATATACTGCCAAAAATTCCGTAAATGGTCTGTGCTTACTCAGTGGAATGAGTGCGCCCTGGCGGCGATTTTCAGAGAAGGTCTCTCTGATGCCATTAAGGATGTTATGGTGGGGTTCCCTGTGCCTGCGGGTCTGAATGAGTCCATGACAATGGCTATTCAGATCGATAGGCGTCTGCGGGAGCGCAAACCTGTGCACCATTTGGCGGTGTCTACTGAGAAGACGCCAGAAAATATGCAATGTGATAGAATTCTGTCCAGAAGCGAGCGGCAGAATTTTAGACTAAAAAATGGGTTGTGCTTCTATTGTGGTGATTCAACTCATGTTATATCAGCATGCTCTAAGCGTACTAAGAAGCTTGACAAGTCTGTTTCAATTAGCACTTTACAGTCTAAGTTTATTCTATCTGTGACCCTGATTTGTTCTTTATCATCTATTACCGCGGACGCCTATGTCGACTCTGGCGCCGCTTTGAGTCTTATGGATTGGTCCTTTGCCAAACGCTGTGGGTATGATTTGGAGCCTTTGGAAGCTCCTATACCTCTGAAGGGGATTGACTCCACCCCATTGGCTAGTAATAAACCACAATACTGGACACAAGTAACTATGCGTATTAATCCGGATCACCAGGAGATTATTCGCTTTCTGGTGCTGTATAATCTACATGATGTTTTGGTGCTAGGATTGCCATGGCTGCAATCTCATAACCCAGTCCTCGACTGGAAAGCTATGTCTGTGTTAAGCTGGGGATGTAAAGGGACTCATGGGGACGTACCTTTGGTTTCCATTTCATCATCTATTCCCTCTGAGATTCCTGAATTCTTGTCTGACTATCGTGACGTTTTTGAAGAACCCAAGCTTGGTTCACTACCTCCGCACCGGGAGTGCGATTGTGCCATAGATTTGATCCCGGGTAGTAAATACCCTAAGGGTCGTTTATTTAATCTGTCTGTGCCTGAACACGCTGCTATGCGAGAATATATAAAGGAGTCCTTGGAAAAGGGACATATTCGTCCTTCGTCATCTCCCTTAGGAGCCGGTTTTTTCTTTGTGTCTAAGAAAGATGGCTCTTTGAGGCCGTGTATTGATTATCGGCTTTTGAATAAAATCACGGTTAAATATCAATATCCGTTACCACTGCTGACTGATTTGTTTGCTCATATAAAGGGGGCCAAGTGGTTCTCTAAGATTGATCTCCGTGGGGCGTATAATTTGGTGCGAATCAAGCAGGGGGATGAGTGGAAAACCGCATTTAATACGCCCGAGGGCCACTTTGAGTATTTGGTGATGCCTTTTGGTCTTTCAAATGCCCCTTCAGTCTTCCAGTCCTTTATGCATGACATTTTCCGCGATTATTTGGATAAATTTATGATTGTGTATCTGGATGATATTCTGATTTTTTCGGATGACTGGGACTCTCATGTCCAGCAGGTCAGGAGGGTTTTTCAGGTTTTGCGGTCTAATTCCTTGTGTGTGAAGGGTTCTAAGTGCGTTTTTGGGGTTCAAAAGATTTCCTTCTTGGGATACATTTTTTCCCCCTCTTCCATCGAGATGGATCCTGTCAAGGTTCAGGCTATTTGTGATTGGACGCAACCCTCTTCTCTTAAGAGTCTTCAGAAATTTTTGGGCTTTGCTAACTTTTATCGTCGATTTATTGCTGGTTTTTCTGATGTTGTTAAACCATTGAGTGATTTGACTAAGAAGGGTGCTGATGTTGCTGATTGGTCCCCTGATGCTGTAGAGGCCTTTCGGGAGCTTAAGCGCCGCTTTTCTTCCGCCCCTGTGTTGCGTCAGCCTGATGTTGCTCTTCCTTTTCAGGTTGAGGTCGACGCTTCTGAAATCGGAGCTGGGGCGGTGTTGTCGCAGAGAAGTTCCGACTGCCCCGTGATGAGACCTTGTGCTTTTTTTTCCCGTAAATTTTCGCCCGCCGAGCGGAATTATGATATTGGGAATCGGGAGCTTTTGGCCATGAAGTGGGCTTTTGAGGAGTGGCGTCACTGGCTTGAGGGGGCCAGACATCAGGTGGTGGTATTGACTGACCACAAAAATTTAATTTACCTTGAGTCTGCCAGGCGCCTGAATCCTAGACAGGCGCGCTGGTCGTTGTTTTTCTCTCGGTTTAATTTTGTGGTGTCATACTTACCGGGTTCTAAGAATGTTAAGGCGGATGCCCTTTCTAGGAGTTTTGAGCCTGACTCCCCTGGTAATTCTGAGCCCACAGGTATCCTTAAGGATGGAGTGATATTGTCTGCCGTTTCTCCAGACCTGCGGCGGGCCTTGCAGGAGTTTCAGGCGGATAGACCGGATCGTTGCCCACCTGGTAGACTGTTTGTTCCTGATGATTGGACCAGTAGAGTCATCTCTGAGGTTCATTCTTCTGCGTTGGCAGGTCATCCTGGAATCTTTGGTACCAGGGATTTGGTGGCAAGGTCCTTCTGGTGGCCTTCCCTGTCACGAGATGTGCGAAGCTTTGTGCAGTCTTGTGACGTTTGTGCTCGGGCCAAGCCTTGTTGTTCTCGGGCTAGTGGATTGTTGTTGCCCTTGCCTATTCCGAAGAGGCCTTGGACGCACATCTCGATGGATTTTATTTCGGATCTGCCTGTTTCTCAGAAGATGTCTGTCATCTGGGTGGTGTGTGACCGTTTCTCTAAGATGGTCCATTTGGTTCCCTTGCCTAAGTTGCCTTCTTCTTCCGAGTTGGTTCCTCTGTTTTTTCAAAATGTTGTTCGTTTGCATGGTATTCCGGAGAATATCGTTTCTGACAGAGGGACCCAATTCGTGTCTAGATTTTGGCGGGCATTCTGTGCTAGGATGGGCATAGATTTGTCTTTTTCGTCTGCTTTCCATCCTCAGACTAATGGCCAGACCGAGCGGACTAATCAGACCTTGGAGACATATTTGAGGTGTTTTGTGTCTGCGGATCAGGATGATTGGGTTGCTTTTTTGCCATTGGCGGAGTTCGCCCTCAATAATCGGGCCAGCTCTGCCACCTTGGTGTCCCCGTTTTTCTGTAATTCGGGGTTTCATCCTCGATTTTCCTCCGGTCAGGTGGAATCTTCGGATTGTCCTGGAGTGGATGCTGTGGTGGAGAGGTTGCATCAGATTTGGGGGCAGGTAGTGGACAATTTGAAGTTGTCCCAGGAGAAGACTCAGCTTTTTGCCAACCGCCGTCGTCGTGTTGGTCCTCGGCTTTGTGTTGGGGACTTGGTGTGGTTGTCTTCTCGTTTTGTCCCTATGAGGGTTTCTTCTCCTAAGTTTAAGCCTCGGTTCATCGGCCCGTACAAGATATTGGAGATTCTTAACCCTGTGTCCTTCCGTTTGGACCTCCCTGCATCTTTTTCTATTCATAATGTTTTTCATCGGTCATTATTGCGCAGGTATGAGGTACCGGTTGTGCCTTCCGTTGAGCCTCCTGCTCCGGTGTTGGTTGAGGGTGAGTTGGAGTACGTTGTGGAAAAGATCTTAGACTCCCGTGTTTCCAGACGGAAACTCCAGTATCTGGTCAAATGGAAGGGATACGGTCAGGAGGATAATTCTTGGGTGACTGCCTCTGATGTTCATGCCTCCGATCTTGTCCGTGCTTTTCATAGGGCTCATCCTGATCGCCCTGGTGGTTCTGGTGAGGGTTCGGTGCCCCCTCCTTGAGGGGGGGGGTACTGTTGTGAAATTGGATTCTGGGCTCCCCCGGTGGCCACTGGTGGAATTGAACTTGTGTGCATCATCCTCTCTGTTCACCTGTTCCCATCAGGATGTGGGAGTCTCTATATAACCTTGCTCCTCTGTCAGTTTCATGCCGGTCAACAATGTAATCAGAAGCCTTTCTTTGCATGTTCCTGCTACTAGACAACTCCCAGCTAAGTTGGACTTTCGTCCTTGTTTGTTTTTGCATTTTGTTCCAGTTCACAGCTGCTGTTTCGTTACTGTGTCTGGAAAGCTCTTGTGATCTGAAATTGCCACTCTGGTGTTATGAGTTAATACTAGAGTCTTAAAGTAATTTCTGGATGGTGTTTTGATAGGGTTTTCAGCTGACCATGAAAGTGCCCTTTCTGTCTTCCTGCTATCTAGTAAGCGGACCTCGATTTTGCTAAACCTATTTTCATACTACGTTTGTCATTTCATCTAAAATCACCGCCAATATATGTGGGGGCCTCTGTCTGCCTTTTGGGGAAATTTCTCTAGAGGTGAGCCAGGACTGTATTTTCCTCTGCTAGGATTAGTTAGTCCTCCGGCTGGCGCTGGGCGTCTAGGGATAAAACGTAGGCACGCTACCCGGCCACTGTTAATTGTGCGGCAGGTTTAGTTCATGGTCAGTTTAGATTCCATCTTCCAAGAGCTAGTTCTTATATATGCTGGGCTATGTTCTCTCGCCATTGAGAATCATGACAACACGGTGTGTGTTGTGATGGACACACAGATTGAGTCCAGGGATTGAACGCTAGGGGAAGTGAATGGGGAGACAGCAGTAACTAATAGAAGTGTATAGCTGCTGCAGAAAGTGAGCTGCACTAACAGGACCTGAGACACGTGATCACGGGGGGAGTGGCTGGAGAAGGAGCTATGCTCCATGCAAGGGAGAGAGAGAGTGGTCAGACAAGCCGGGTGCAATAGCCAGAGGGCAGCGCCGTATGCAAGAGCGCAGACTAAAGAATGGTCAAATACAAGCCAAAGTCAGAGAAGCCAAAAAGGAACGCAGTAAGCAAGGGCACAGACATGGAGAGCAGTCAGAGAGCAAGCCAGAGATCAGAACCAAAGAAATAGCAGAGGTATAGAATCAGAGCGCAGACACAAAACGAGGGACAAGTCGGATCATACACTAGACAAGCACATGGGAACAAACGGTATACACAGGTATAGCAAGGTCAGCTGCTCAGCAGAGGACAGAACTATTACTGACAAACCCCCCACAGGAGAGCGGGTTAATATAGCCCTCCCTAAACCAACAGGAGGCCAGCAAAGTGATTTCCGTACAGCCTAGGATGGAGAAAGGAATTCCCATCCAGAGCCATGACAAAAAGTTATGACCTGGAGTTGGTTACTGGTGGGCTCTTGACACCCCAGTCCGACACTGCCCCAACCAATGATAAAATAGTGTGTTTTGGGATGGGAATGTGCTCAGCTTGTGAGTAATGTACTTAATTGCTGGAGCACATTTAGTTATTGAAATTAAAGGCTAATTTTACTCCTAAATAAGTAAACTCATTGCAGAAGTTTAGAGTTCTGAGAAATAGCCTGTAGCAAGTCTATCCATTCACAATAGGATTAACTTGTTCCAACTGAGAGACCTGAATATGTGCTTGACCCCCTTCACATGTCCATGTTGCAAGAACGTGTAGCATCCATTTTTTCATGGATATCCCATGTACAGTACCCATTATAATCTATGGTGTTGCTCACATGTCTGTGTTTTTACTAGCAACACAGATGACAAGGGCCAATACACATCTATGGGTCTGTGTAAAACACGTACAGCACACGAATGGCATATGAAAGGTGCCAACAATTTTGTCCAACCCATTTTTGAGGTTTTGTGCAAAATTATTTCCAATTTGCCTTTTTTTCTTTGATTTGTTCTAATACACATAAAGAAAATAAACATATGTATAAAAAACCATGTGTAACACCAGAAATTTTCTAAGAGAAATACTTCATTTTCTGGAACAATTTCAAGGGTGCTAACACTTTCGGCCATGACTGCATTTACAGTTGAAACCAGAAGTTTATATACACTATATAAAAAGACACACAAGCAAGTTTTTCTCAATATCTAAAATAAAATCAGAATAAACATTTCCCAATTAGGATTACCATAATTATTAATATTTCCCAAATGCCAGAGAATGTTTTAAGGCATTTTTATTACTTACTGCAAAGTCAAAAGTTTACATACATTTCATTAGTATTTAGTACTATTGCCCTTAAACTGAATGACTTGGGACAAACGTTTGAGATATCCTTCCACAAGCTTCAAACAATAGTTGGTCAGACTATCTCACCTGTCTTTTCAGCTTTGCTCAAAAATTTTCAATAGGATTGAGATCAGGGCTCTGTGATGGCCGCTCCAAAACATTGACTTTGTTATCCTTAACCCCTTAATCCCATATGACGTACTATCCCGTCAAGGTGACCTGGGACTTAATTCCCAGTGACGGGATAGTACGTCATATGCGATCGGCCGCGCTCACGGGGGGAGCATGGCCGATCGCGGCCGGGTGTCAGCTGACTATCGCAGCTGACATCCGGCACTATGTGCCAGGAGCGGTCACGGAATGCCCCCAGCACATTAAACCCCGGCACACTGCGATCAAACATGATCGCAGTGTTCCGGCGGTATAGGGAAGCCTCACGGGGGCACCCTGCGTGCTTCCCTGAGACCCCCGGAGCAACGCGATGTAATCGCGTTGCTCTGAGGGTCTCTTACCTCCTCCTCCCTGCAGCAGGCCCAGATCCAAGATGGCCGCGGCATCCGGGTTCTGCAGGGAGGTGGCTTCACTGCGCCTGCTCAGAGCAGGCGCCGGGAAGCCTCCAGGAGCTGTGCACGTCAGATCGCCGATCTGACACAGTGCACAGCAAAGTGTCAGATCGGCGATCTTACACTACAACATCATGCCCCCCCTGGGGCAATGTTATAGTGTAAAAAAAAAAATTCACATGTGTAAAAAAAAAAAAAAAAAAAATTCCCCAAAAAATGCAAAAAAAATATATATATTGTTCCTATAAATACATTTCTTTATCTAAATAAAAAAAAACAATAAAAGTACACATATTTAGTATCGCCGCATCCGTAGCGACCCGACCTATAAAACTGTCCCCCTTCAGTGAACACCGTGAAAAAAAAAAAAATGAGGCAAAAAACAACGCTTTATTATCATACCGCCAAATAAAAGTGGAATAACACGCGATCAAAAAGACAGATATAAATAAGCATGGTGCCGCTGAAAACGTCATCTTGTCCCGCAAAAAATGAGCCACCATACAGCATCATCAAAGAAAAAATAAAAAAGTTATAGTCCTCAGAAAAAAGCGATGCAAAAATAATTATTTTTTCTATAAAATAGTTTTTATCGTATAAAAGCACCAAAACATAAAAAAATGATATAAATGAGGTATCGCTGTAATCGTACTGACCCGAAGAATAAAACTGCTTTATCCATTTTACCAAACGCGGAACAGTATAAACGCCTCCCCCAAAAGAAATTCATGGATAGCTGGTTTTTGGTCATTCTGCGTCAAAAATCGGAATAAAAAGCGATCAAAAAATGTCACGTGCCCGAAAATGTTACAAATAAAAACGTCAACTCATCCCGCAAAAAACAAGACCTCACATGACTCTGTGGACCAAAATATGAAAACATTATAGCTCTCAAAATGTGGTAACGCAAAAAATATTTTTTGCAATAAAAAGCATCTTTCAGTGTGTGATGGCTGCCAATCATAAAAATCCGCTAAAAAACCCGCTATAAAAGTAAATCAAACCCCCCTTCATCACCCCCTTAGTTAGCGAAAAATTAAACAAATGTATTTATTTCCATTTTACCATTAGGGTTAGGGTTAGGGCTAGGGTTAGGGCTAGGGTTAGGGCTAGGGTTAGGGTTAGGGTTAGGGCTAGGGTTAGGGTTGGGGCTAGGGTTGGAGCTAAAGTTAGGGTTAGGGTTGGGGCTAAAGTTAAGGTTAGGGTTGGGGCTAAAGTTAGGGTTAGGGTTGGGGCTAAAGTTAGGTTTAATGTTTGGATTACATTTACGGTTGGGATTAGGGTTAGCTTTAGAGTTAGGGGTGTGTCAGGGTTAGGGGTGTGGTTAGGGTTACCATTGGGATTAGGGTTAGGGGTGTGTTTGGATTAGGGTTTCAGGTAGAATTGGGGAGTTTCCACTGTTCAGGCACATCAGGGGCTCTCCAAATGCGACATGGCGTCCGATCTCAATTCCAGCCAATTCTGCGTTGAAAAAGTAAAACAGTGCTCCTTCCCTTCCGAGCTCTCCCGTGCGCCCAAACAGGGGTTTACCCCAACATATGGGGTATCAGCGTACTCGGGACAAATTGGACAACAATGTTTGGTGTCCAAGTTCTCTTGTTATCCTTGGGAAAATAAAAATTTGGGGGGCTAAAAATCATTTTTGTGGGAAAAAAAGGATTTTTTATTTTCACGGCTCTGCGTTATAAACTGTAGTGAAACACTTGGGGGTTCAAAGTTCTCACAACACATCTAGATAAGTTCCTTAGGAGGTCTAGTTTCCAATATGGGGTCACTTGTTGGGGGTTTCCACTGTTTGGGTACATCAGGGGCTTTGCAAATGTAACGTGACGCCTGCAGACCAATCCATCTAAGTCTGCATTCCAAATGGCGCTCCTTCCTTTCCGAGCTCTGCCATGCGCCCAAACAGTGGTTCCCCCCAACATATGGGATATCAGCGTACTCAGAACAAATTGGACAACAACTATTGGGGTCCAATTTATCCTGTTACCCTTGTGAAAATACAAAACTGGGGGCTAAAAAATCATTTTTGTGAAAAAAAATATATATATTTTCACGGCTCTGCGTTATAAACTGTAGTGAAACACTTGGGGGTTCAAAGCTCTCAAAACACATCTAGATAAGTTCCTTAGGGGGTCTACTTTCCAAAATGGTGTCATTTGTGGGGGGTTTTAATGTTTAGGCACATCAGGGGCTCTCCAAACGCGACATGGTGTCCCATTTCAATTCCACTCAATTTTACATTGAAAAGTCAATCGGCGCTCCTTCCCTTCCGAGCGCTGCCATGCGCCCAAACAGTCGTTTACCCCCACATATGGGATATCAGCGTACTCAGGACAAATTGCACAACAACTTTCGGGGTCCAATTTCTTCTCTTACCCTTGGGAAAATAAAAAATTGGGGGTGAAAAGATCATTTTTGTGAAATAATATGATTTTTTATTTTTACGGCTCTGCATTATAAACTTCTGCGAAGCACTTGTTGGGTCAAAGTGCTCACCACACATCTATATAAGTTCCTTAAGGGGTCTACTTTCCAAAATGGTGTCACTTGTGGGGGGTTTCAATGTTTACGCACATCAGGGGATCTGTTATGGTTCCCAATGGCAGGGGAACATCAGAAACATAGAAAAACGGACAAGCTCTCGGGTGATGGAAACTAGAGCTGACCGCGATGCTAAACCTATACACACAACTAATAGTAGCCAGGGAACGTGCCTACGTTTTTGCTAGACGTCTCGCACCAGCCGGAGGACTAACTACCCCTAATAGATGAAACACAGTCCTGGCTTGCCTCCAGAGGAAAATTCCCCACAGGAGATAGTAGCCCCCCACATATAATAACGGTGAGTTAAGGTGAAAAAGACAAACGTAGTATGAAAACAGATTTAGCACAGCGAGGCCCACTAACTAGATAGCAGAAGGATACAATAGTGGACTTCGCAGTCAGCTACAAAACCCTATCAAAAACCATCCTGAAATTACCTTAAACTCATGTGCCAACTCATGGCACCGGAGTGGCAATTTCAGCCCACAAGAGCTTCCAGCTGCAGAGAATCACATAACTACAAACTGGACAAAACATACAAAAATAGACTAAGGACAGAAATGTCCAACTTAGCTGGTCAGCAGACTGGGAGCAGGTACATGCAACAGAAAGACTCTGGTTACATTGATGGCCGGCATTAGAATGACTGAGGAACAAGGCTAAATAGGAAACTCCCACATCCTGATAGAAACAGGTGAAAAGCTCACAAGACACCAGTACCACAAGCGACCACTGGGGGAGCCAAATAACCGAATCACAACAGTACCCCCCCCTTAAGGAGGGGGCACCGAACCCTCACAAGAACCACCAGGGCGATCTGGATGAGCCCTATGAAAGGCACGGACCAAATCAGAGGCATGAACATCTGAAGCTGAAACCCAAGAATTATCCTCCTGACCGTAGCCCTTCCACTTAACCAGATATTGAAGTCTCCGTCTGGAAACACGGGAGTCCAAGATTTTCTCCACCACGTACTCCAATTCACCCTCAACCAGCACAGGAGCAGGAGGCTCAACAGAAGGCACAAAAGTACGCACGTCCCGAGACAGGGAAGGCCACCAGAAGGACCTAGCCACCAAATCCCTGGTACCAAAAATTCCCGGATGACCTGCCAACGCAGAAGAATGAACCTCCGAGATGACTCTACTGGTCCACTCATCCGGCACAAACAATCTACCAGGCGGACAACGATCAGGCCGATCCGCCTGAAACTCTTGTAAAGCACGTCGCAGGTCAGGGGAGACAGCAGACAATATCACCCCATCCTTAAGGATACCCGTAGGTTTGGAATCACCAGGGAAATCAGGTTCAAAACTCCTAGAAAGGGCATCAGCCTTCACATTTTTAGAACCTGGCAGATACGAGACCACAAAATTAAACCGAGAGAAAAACAACGACCAGCGCGCCTGTCTAGGATTCAGACGTCTGGCCGACTCAAGATAAATCAAATTCTTGTGATCAGTCAAGACCACCACCTGATGTCTAGCACCCTCAAGCCAATGACGCCACTCCTCGAATGCCCATTTCATCGCCAAAAGCTCCCAATTACCAACATCATAGTTTGCTCGGCGGGTGAAAATTTTCGAGAAAAGAACGCACAAGGTCTCATCACTGAACCATCTGAACTTTTCTGTGACAAAACCGCCCCCGCTCCAATCTCGGAAGCATCAACTTCCACCTGAAAAGGAAGTGAAACATCAGGCTGGCGCAACACAGGGGCAGAAGAAAAGCGGCGCTTAAGCTCTCGAAAGGCCTCCAGAGCAGCAGGAGACCAATCGGCAACATCAGCACCTTTTTTAGTCAAATCAGTCAAAGGCTTGACCACGCTAGAAAAACCAGTTATGAATCGACGATAAAAATTAGCAAAGCCCAAAAATTTCTGAAGGCTCTTAAGAGAAGTCGGCTGCGTCCAGTCACAAATTGCCCGAACCTTAACAGGATCCATCTCAATAGAAGAAGGGGAAAAAATGTACCCCAGAAAAGAAATCTTCTGAACCCCAAAAACACACTTTGCACCCTTTACAAACAGAGAATTGGTCCGCAAAACCTGAAAAACCTTCCTAACCTGTTGAACATGAGACTCCCAGTCATCCGAAAAAATCAAAACATCATCCAGATACACAACCATGAATTTATCCAGATATTCACGGAAAATATTCTGCATAAAAGACTGAAAGACCGAAGGGGCATTTGACAAACCAAAAGGCATTACCAAATACTCAAAATGGCCCTCGGGCGTATTAAATGCGGTTTTCCACTCATCCCCCTGCTTAATTCGCACCAAATTATACGCACCGCGAAGATCAATCTTAGAGAACCACTTAGCTCCCTTAATGTGAGCAAATAAATCTGTCAGCAATGGCAAAGGATACTGATATTTGACTGTGATCTTATTTAAGAGTCTATAATCAATACAATGTCTCAAAGAACCATCTCTTTTGGCTACAAAAAAGAACCCTGCTCCTAAAGGAGACGAAGAAGGACGAATATGTCCTTTTTCCAAGGACTCCCTAATATACTCTCGCATAGCAGCATGTTCAGGTACAGACAGATTGAATAAACGACCCTTAGGAAATTTACTGCCAGGAATCAAATCTATGGCGCAATCACAATCTCTGTGAGGGGGAAGAGAATTAAGAGTAGACTCCTCAAAAACATCACAATAATCAGACAAAAAAGCCGAGATCTCAGAGGGAATAGATGAAGCAATGGAAACCAAAGGTGCGCCCCCATGATTTCCCTGACATCCCCAGCTTAGTACAGACATTGTTTTCCAGTCAAGGACTGGGTTATGGGTTTGCAACCATGGCAATCCCAGCACTAATACATCATGTAGATTAAACAACACAAGGAAGCGAATCACCTCCTGATGGTCTGGAGTCATACGCATAGTCACTTGTGTCCAGTATTGTGGTTTATTACTAGCCAATGGTGTAGAATCAATACCCTTTAAAGGTATAGGGACTTCCAGAGGCTCTAGATCAAACCCACAGCGCCTGGCAAAGGACCAATCCATAAGACTCAAAGCGGCACCAGAATCCACATAAGCATCCGCGACAATAGAAGATAACGAACAAATTAAAGTCACAGACAAAATAAACTTGGACTGCAAAGTGCCAATAGCAAAGGATTTAGCAACTTTGTTTGTTCTTTTTGAGCATGCTGATATAACATGAGTTGAATTCCCACAATAGAAGCACAACTTATTTTTGCGCCTATAATTCTGTCGTTCGCTTCTGGACAGAAAACTATCACATTGCATACTCTCTGGTACCCTCTCAGAAGACACCGCCAAATGGTGCACAGGTTTGCGTTCCCGTAAACGCCGATCAATCTGAATAGCCATTGTCATGGACTCATTCAGACCCGTAGGCGTAGGAAACCCCACCATGACGTCTTTTACGGCATCAGAGAGACCTTCTCTGAAATTTGCCGCCAGAGCGCACTCATTCCACTGAGTAAGCACAGACCATTTTCGAAATTTTTGGCAATATATTTCAGCTTCATCTTGCCCCTGAGAGAGGGCTATCAAGGCCTTTTCAGCCTGTATCTCTAAATTAGGTTCCTCATAAAGCAACCCTAAGGCCAGAAAAAACGCATCCACATTGAGCAACGCAGGATCCCCTGGCGCCAATGAAAATGCCCAATTTTGAGGGTCACCCCGCAATAATGAAATCACTATTTTAACCTGCTGTGCAGGATCTCCAGCAGAGTGAGATCTCAGAGAAAGAAACAATTTACAATTGTATTTAAAATTCAGAAAACAAGATCGATCTCCGGAGAAAAACTCTGGTAAAGGAATTTTAGGTTCAGACCGAGGAGCATGTATAACAAAATCTTGTATATTCTGAACTTTAGCAGCAAGATTATTCAAATTTGTAGCCAGACTCTGGAGATCCATATTTCAACAGATAAAATCTGAGCCATTCAGGGGTTAAGAGGAGAGGAAAGCAGGAGACTGCAATTAGAGCTGGAGTGCAACTTCAGAGAAGAAAAAAAAAAAAAAAAAAATTCCACACAGTTCCTTTTTCTCTCCTGCTTCAGCCCATAGATTAAACATGTAGGCCGGCCATACTGTTATGGTTCCCAATGGCAGGGGAACATCAGAAACATAGAAAAACGGACAAGCTCTCGGGTGATGGAAACTAGAGCTGACCGCGATGCTAAACCTATACACACAACTAGTAGTAGCCAGGGAACGTGCCTACGTTTTCGCTAGACGTCTCGCACCAGCCGGAGGACTAACTACCCCTAATAGATGAAACACAGTCCTGGCTTGCCTCCAGAGGAAAATTCCCCACAGGAGATAGTAGCCCCCCACATATAATAACGGTGAGTTAAGGTGAAAAAGACAAACGTAGTATGAAAACAGATTTAGCACAGCGAGGCCCACTAACTAGATAGCAGAAGGATACAATAGTGGACTTCGCAGTCAGCTACAAAACCCTATCAAAAACCATCCTGAAATTACCTTAAACTCATGTGCCAACTCATGGCACCGGAGTGGCAATTTCAGCCCACAAGAGCTTCCAGCTGCAGAGAATCACATAACTGCAAACTGGACAAAACATACAAAAATAGACTAAGGACAGAAATGTCCAACTTAGCTGGTCAGCAGACTGGGAGCAGGTACATGCAACAGAAAGACTCTGGTTACATTGATGGCCAGCATTAGAATGACTGAGGAACAAGGCTAAATAGGAAACTCCCACATCCTGATAGAAACAGGTGAAAAGCTCACAAGACACCAGTACCACAAGCGACCACTGGGGGAGCCAAATAACCGAATCACAACAGGGCTCTCCAAACGCAACATGGCATCCCATCTCAATTCCAGTCAATTTTGCATTGAAAAGTCAAATGGCGTTCCTTCCCTTCCGAGCTCTGTCATGCGCCCAAACAGTGCTTTACACCCACATATAGGGTATCAACGTACTCAGGACAAATTGCACAACAATTTTGGGGCTCCAATTTCTTCTCTTACCCTTCTGAAAATAAAAAATTGGAGGCGAAAAGATCATTTTTCTGAAAAAATATGATTTTTTATTTTTACGGCTCTGCATTATAAACTTCTGTGAAGCACTTGGGTCAAAGTGCTCACCACACATCTAGATAAGTTCCTTAAGGGGTCTACTTTCCAAAATGGTGTCACTTGTAGGGGGTTTCAATGTTCACGCACATCAGGGGCTCTCCAAACGCAACATGGCATCCCATCTCAATTCCAGTCAATTTTGCATTGAAAAGTAAAATGGCGCTCCTTTCCTTCCGAGCTCTGCCATGCGCCCAAACAGTGGTTTACCCCCACATATGGGGTATCAGTGTACTCAGGACAAATTGTACAACAACTTTTGGGGTCCATTTTCTCCTGTTACCCTTGGTAAAATAAAACAAATTGGAGCTGAAATAAATTTTGTGTGAAAAAAAGTTAAATGTTCATTTTTATTTAAACATTCCAAAAATTCCTGTGAAACACCTGAAGGGTTAATAAACTTCTTGAATGTGGTTTTGAGCACCTTGAGGGGTGCAGTTTTTAGAATGGTGTCACACTTGGGTATTTTCTATCATATAGACCCCTCAAAATGACTTCAAATGAGATGTGGTCCCTAAAAAAAATGGTGGTGTAAAAATGAGAAATTTTTGGTCAACTTTTAACCCTTATAACTCCCTAACAAAAAAAAAATTTGGTTCCAAAATTGTGCTGATGTAAAGTAGACATGTGGGAAATGTTACTTATTAAGTATTTTGCGTGACATATTTCTGTGATTTAAGGGCATAAAAATTCAAAGTTGGAAAATTGCAAAATTTTCAACACTTTTGCCAAATTTCCGTTTTTTTCACAAATAAACGCAAGTTATATAGAAGATCATGAAGTACAATATGTCACGAGAAAACAATCTGTTGAAGCGTTCCAGAGTTATAACCTCATAAAGGGACAGTGGTCAGAATTGTAAAAATTGGCCCGGTCATTAACGTGCAAACCACCTTGGGGGCTTAAGGGGTTAAGCCACTTGGTTACCATTTAGGCAGTATGCTTTGGGCCATTTGGAAGACCCATTTCCACCCAAGCTTTAACTTCCTGGCTGATGTCTTCAGATGTTGCCTCAGTGTTGCCACATAATCTTTTCTCATGATGCCATCTATTTTGTGAAGTGCACCAGTCCCTCGTGCATCATAACAACCCCACAACATGATGCTGTCACCCCCGTGTTTCACAATTGGGATGTGTTCAAGGCTTCCAAGTTTCTACCTTTTTTTCTCATTATGCCCAAAAAGTTAAATTTTAGTTTCATCAGACCACGGGACAGGTCTCCGTTAAGGTCTTTGTTCCTGTGTGCATTTGCAAACATTAATCTGGCTTTTTTATGTTTCTTTTGGAGTAATGGCTTCTTCCTGGCAGAGTGGCCTTTCAGCCCATGTTGATACAGTACTCATTTCACAATCTTACCACCTTCCGCCATCATCTTCACAAGGTATTTTTCTTTTGTAATTGGGTTGATATGCACATGTTGGACCAAAGCACATTCATCTCTGGGACACAGAACCCGTCACCTTCCTGAACAGTATGATGGCTGGACATTCCCTTCTTGTTTGTACATGCGTATGTACAGTTGAACGAGGCACCTTCAGGTATCTTGAAATTGTACCCAAGGATGAGCCAGTCTTGTGCAAGTCCACAATTCTCTTCCTGATATCTTGGCTGATTTCTTGAGACTTTCCCATGATGCTACACAAAGAAGCAGTGTTTCAGTTGTGCATTAAAATACATTCACAGGTGTGTCTGTAATTAACTCAGATGTTGCCAAAAAACCTATTAGAAGCTTCCAAACATATGACATCATCATATGGGCAGTCCAGAATTGTTTAAAGGCATAGTAATCTTAGTGTATGTAAACTTTTGACTTTGCAGTAAGTAATAAAAATGCCTTGAAACTTTCTCTCATTATTCTGGCATTTGGCAAATATTAATAACACAGGTTTGCAAAAAAAAAAATTTCATGAGCTGTTTTGGTTATTCCATGTAATCTTTATGTTTTTAAGTGCGCTGAATCCGAAAATGACCACCGTTTTGTCATAGGACATTACGTTTTCTGACAATTTAAGTAACTGTTAAATAAGACAATACCTCAAAATAAATGAAAATAGACTCATAAAACTAATTTTTTATTACAAATGTTTCATGAAAATCATTTTTTTAACTGCAATGAGCTCACTAACACACACTAAAATCGATTCTTCTTCCCTGTGAGGCTTCTCTTGGTACATTTATGCTTGTGAGTAGCATCTGGAATGTCTCTCTGAAGTGTCCAACAGTAGTCTGCCATCATTGTAATGCTCCATCTTCCCTGGTATCTTCTTTCCATCTCTTTATTGTCCTGGTGGAATCGTTCACCTTGCTCTTCACTCACAGCTCCCAAATTTTCAGGAAAGTTGTCAAGGTGGGAATGGAGGAGGTGCACTTTCAAACTCATCAGGCAACCTAAAGCTTGAAATGCTTTCAGCATTCGTCCGACGATTTTTTTGTAGTCGGGGTCTTGTATATCTTCAATGCATTGATGTGATTAATTAATAGTAATTTTGACTTTCAAAACCCTAAGATAAAAAAAATACCAAAAATTGAGAAAAATATACTAAATTTGAAGATAATTTTGCATTTTGTGGCAAATCCTGACTTCCAGGATTTTTTTCAATATTTTTTTCGTTTTCAGCACACCAAAATACATGGAAATTAGATGAAAATAATCAAACAGCTTTTTAGTCGCAGACCTGTGTAATTAATAGTAATTCTAATTGACCTAAAACAGGAAAGGTTTATTCTGATTTCATGTCAGATATTGAGCTAAACATTCATATGTGTCTTTTTATATAGTGTATGTAAACTTCTGATTTCAACTGTATATCCCCAATTGACAAAAAGTGAGTTATGCCTAAATGAAATTGTCACTAAACATGAGATTATGGGTTACAGATAGACAGCACCAGAAACATGTAAGCCCCTATTCATCAAGACTGGCGGTTTCCCTACCTGTATTACTGAATGGTGTGCTGTACTAAGGGTACCGTCTCACATAACGATTTACCAACGATCACGACCAGCGATACGACCTGGCCGTGATCTTGGTAAGTGGTTGTGTGGTCGCTGGGGAGCTGTCACACAGTCAGCTCTCCAGCGACCAACGATGCCGAAGGCCCCGGGTAACCAGGGTAAACATCGGGTTACTAAGCGCAGGGCCACGCTTAGTAACCCGATGTTTACCGTGGTTACCAGCGTAAAAGTAGAAAAAAAACAAACAGTACATACTCACATTCCGGTGTCTGTCCCCCGGCGTTCTGCTACTCTGCACTGTCTGTGCCAGCCGGAAAGCACAGTGGTGACGTCACCGCTGTGCTCGCTTTCCAGCTGGCCGGCGCTCACAGTGCAGAGAAGCAGAACGCCGGGGGAGAGACACCGGAATGTAAGTATGTACTGTTTGTTTTTTTTTACTTTTACGCTGGTAACCACGGTAAACATCGGGTTACTAAGCGCGGCCCTGCACTTAGTAACCCGATGTTTACCCTGGTTACAAGCGAACGCATCGCTGGATCGCTGTCACACACAACGATCCAGCGATGACAGCGGGAGATCCAGCGACGAAAGAAAGTTCCAAACGATCTGCTACGACGTACGATTCTCAGCAGGGTCCCTGATCGCTGCTGCGTGTCAGACACTGCGATATCGTATGCATATCGCTGGAACGTCACGGATCGTACCGTCGTAGCGACAAAAGTGCCACTGTGAGACGGTACCCTAAGATGTGTCAAATTAATTAGCTAGCATAGACTTTCTAATGAACTTGGCGCATTATTTAGCTGCCATACACCTCTGCAGGAAATATACTCAAGTCCCTGCTGTAATTCACCAGTCCCAGTCAAGCTACACACACTTTTCAATAACTGCCAGAGCGGGTGGCACTAGCATAAAAAAGCAAAAGATAGCAACATTTTTTTGCAGCTACAAAAAAAATCCAATGTTTCAAATACTTTCATAGCAGAATTCTGGCAATTACTGATTGAGGAATTGGGGCCAGAATCAGATGTTTTTCCCATGCTTTCTACCAGTTTCACTGACAAATACAAGTTATTAAATTTTATTAAATAGGTTTTCCATGCTTAATTGTTTAATCTGCATACCTCTTGTAAAAATAATAAAAATCAGACTTACTGATGCCCCCTCAAAAGAAAAAAAAACATTACAATCTGTTGCTGGTATCCCTTGGTACAGTGTTATAATAATGTCACAATAATTTGTTAAGTGAATGGACATCATTGTCACAATGTTCTATTATTAACCCTTCACGACCTATGACACATACAGTTGTGCTCAAAAGTTTAGATACCCTGGCAGAATTTTTGCTTTCCTGGCCTTTTTTCAGAGAATAAGAATGATAACACCAAAACTTTTTCTCCAATCATGGTAAGTGGTTGGATGAAGCCATTTATTGTCAAACTACTGTAGTTTCTCTTTTTAAATCATAATGACAACTCAAAACATCCAATTGACGTTGATCAAAAGTTCACGTACCCCATTTCTCTAACATCAATGACAGCTTGAAGTCTTTTGTAGTAGTTGTGGATGAGGTTCTTTATTTTCTCTTAAGGTAAAGCTGCCCACTCTTCTTGGCAAAAAGCCTCCAGTTCCTGTAAGTTCCTGGGCTGTCTAGCATGAACTGCGTGCTTGAGATCTCCCCAGAGTGGCTCAATGATATTGAGGTCAGGAGACTGAGATGGCCACTCCAGAACCTTCACATTGTTCTGCTGTAGCCAATGACAGGTCGACTTGGCCTTTTGTTTTTTTATCATTGTCATGTTGTAACGTCCAAGTACGTCCCATGTGCAGCTTTTGGGCTGATGAGTGCAAATTTCCCTCCAGTATTTGCTGTTAACGTGCTGCATTCATCTTTCCTTCAACCTTGACCAACGCTAATGAAGCAAGAGGAGGCGGCGCCTGGCGTGCACAGGCCCGGAGTGACGGCTGTGCTGCGTCTGATTAGGAGGGAAAGACCTGCCCCGGGACGATTTCATGATATGAGGGGGCACATTTTATAAGCGTTTATTTCAGGGTGTGCAGGGAGCATAAATAAAAGAGCCACCTTGTCAGAATGCAGCATTAGTGCTGCACAAGGTGGCTCTTTTAGTTACAAACGCCTGAGGGGGGTGACAGGTTCCCTTTAATCTACCTACCAGTTAGGATACAGTGGCATCCCATATGCAAAGCTTCTGGGTTTTTTTAGATGCTTTCATATATTGTCTCTAATAAAGGTTGATTGATTTTAATTATAATGGTTCTCTTCTGTACTCTGGCTGGTAATTTTTAACCTGAGTATGTTTTTGATTTATTGTGTGAAGTGCCATTAACCCTACTGTTTGAACATTGTAGTAATCCAGTCCAATCAGAATCTATGGACGAAGAGTATTCACACCATACAGAAACTCTGCAATGTATAGCACTTGCAAAGTGCTACTGTTCCTGCATAAATGGATAAATTCTGCTGCATAACCCTAGGTTTATTGTGCAGTAATTTGGCATGATTTGAAGATGGCCCCTTCACCATGTAGAATTGGCATTAAAGCACTCACGAAGCCCTCCTTTAAGGGCTTACAGTGTATCATGGCAGAAGTCTCAATACATAGTTATGAAGAAATGTAGCCTTGGGTAACCTTAGCCTCGAATGGCTATATAATCTTTACAACCATTGATGGATTATTCTCAGACTATGACAGCTGCTGACTGTTTATCCTATGTTAATGTTTTCCATGGGAATGCATGACATGCCAGTGGAGAGTGGCAGCATGCTGTTAAATATCTGTGCTTCATACATCCATTAACATCTTGCACGCAGCTGTGAAAATACAGTTTTTACAGTTAATTGGATGCCATATTATTTCCAGGCTGTCCAGACAAAACTGTCTAAAGTCACAAGTAGGTTTGAGCAATGGTTTTAGCATAATAAAATAATTTGTTTGTAGTTGAAGTGCATGTCCAGCTTTATCCAACATTGTATAATTTAGTATATTGGTATAGATAAAAAAAAACAATAACTAAATTGTACATTGCAATTTATGTTGTCCAAATTCTGAGAAGCTGGATTCACAAGTCCATGTGTCCAAGCTAATCTGAACTTGACAACCTCTTCAAGTTTTAAACTAGAGAGAGCTGTGACTAGTCTGTGCATCCCGAACAGCAAAACATGGAAGTGTGAACATGCGTGTGCCTCCTAATGAATTTAGCACATCTTTCAGCTGCTGTACACATAGGGTACTGTCTCACAGTGCAATTTTGATCGCTACGACGGCACGATTCGTGACGTCGCAGCGTCGTATGATTATCGCTCCAGCGTCGTAGACTGCTGTCACACTGTGCAATCACGGCGCTGGAGCGATGCCGAAGTTCCCGGGTAACCAGGGTAAACATCGGGTTACTAAGCGCAGGGCCGCGCTTAGTAACCCGATGTTTACCCTGGTTACCAGCGTAAACGTAAAAAAAACAAACAGTACATACTTACATTCCGGTGTCTGTCCCCCGGCGTTCTGCTTCTCTCCACTGTGTAAGCGCCATAGCCGGAAAGCACAGCGGTGACGTCACCGCGTCACCGCCGTGCTCGCTTTCCGGCTGGCAGGCGCTCACACAGTGCAGAGAAGCTGAGACGCCGGGGACAGACACCGGAATGTGAGTATGCACTGTTTGTTTTTTTTACGTTTACGCTGGTAACCAGGGTAAACATCGGGTTACTAAGCGCGGCCCTGCGCTTAGTTACCCGATGTTTACCCTGGTTACAAGCGAACACATCGCTGGATCGCTGTCACACACAACGATCCAGCGATGTCAGCGGGTGATCAAGCGACGAAAGAAAGTTCCAAACGATCTGCTACGACATACGATTCTCAGCAGGATCCCTGATCGCTGCTGCGTGTCAGACACAGCGATATCGTAACGATATCGCTAGAACGTCACGAATCGTACCGTCGTAGCGATTAAAATGGCACTGTGTGACAGTACCCATAGAGTGAAGTAATATATTCCACTTTTGTGATGTAAATTAGGATGAATTTGCCAGCTGTGTTTGGCCATGACTGCTCCCTAGACTCCACACGCTTTTAAAAAAATTGCTTGAGCTAGCAGAAAAATGGAAAAAGCCGCAAATATTTGTACAACTATTAGTTTATGTGAAACTTCAAATTTGTTTTATATAATTTTGCCATAAATTGTGATAAAAGATGCGGTTGACAGCGTTTTGTCGCCCACCTCAAGTAAGTGGCTACTGTTGAAAAGGAAGCATCAAGCCTTACCACACACAGGGAGACTAGATGCCAGTACTTTTTGCCCACTTGTAGGCGAGTCAACATACTATTCTTAATAGCAAGATTACTACCACATTGCATGCTAAGCAAACAAATGAAAGTCATTGTTACATGACCTTTCAATATACATGGTATATTCACATAAAAGAAAAAGAGTAATGCACACAAGTACTATTAGCAATGAAAAAATGTACTTTGGTTTATAAAAGGCGCATGCCATTTTCTTTAACTACTGTAAACAGAGCTCTGACAAGGGGTAGGCAGGGTAGGCACCTGCCTAAGGCACTACTTCCTACCACCCCGAGGGGGGCACAATTTGGAAAAAAATACCTTACATAGCTGAATGCCTGCGGCCACCCAACACCTTCCTCCTGCAGCAGGCATTCAGCACACTGATGGCCCGGGGTGCAGGCCCACAGGAACTGTAGCAGAATGCAGACTACTACTGGCCTGAGCACTGAAGGAGTTGGTGCATGCAGGGCATGTCTGATGACAATTCTGGGAAGTCAGATGGTGCAATGCTGTGACATCTTTGCGTCATCCAGCACCCACTGCTGTAACAGATACAAGAGGAGATGGAGGACACTGGATGGGGAGCATAGATTAGGTGAGTATATTTTAATCAAATGCGTATATTTGTAGTAATGAGTATATTTTAATATCTTATTTTACTTTGCCAATAAATGGGGACTATTACAATAGGGGATAGATGTGGGGACATCATAAGGAGCTGGCTGTGGGGACATTATGAGCAGCCGGATGTGGGGACATTGTGAGGGGGCTGGATGTGGGGACATTACAAGTAGGGATGGCTGTGGGGACATTACAAGAGGGGTTAGCTGTGGGGACATTACAAGAGGGGCTGTGGGGGACATCATATTATATGGGAGACTGAGGGGACATTATACTGTATATAGAGGGCTGTGGTGGACACCATACTATATATAAGGGGCAGTGGTGACCATACTATATAATGGGAGTTGTGGTGGACATCATACTGCATAGGGGGCTGTGGTCGACATCGTAGTGTATATTGTGGGGCTGTGGATATACTGCATGGGCAGCTGTGGGGACCATCATACCATGTAATCTGACAGTGTGAGGTACAGTTTGGAGAGGACATGGTGAGCATAGTGTGAAGGGGCAAAAATGGATATGGAGAGGTGGCGGCGTGAAATGGTTCAGCATGGCGAGAGGTTAGCCTGGCGGGGAACAGTGTGAAGACATAGGCAAAGAAAGTGAAAACAGTTGAGAGTGGACAGCCATGGTGTAGGTCATGGTTCATAAGGTCAGACGGTGTGGCAGTTATAGCTGATATTGGCTGATAGTGTGGTGGTTATAGCTTATATGGGCAGATAATGTGGAGGTCAAACACCACAGGAGGCTTATTTAGGGCATAGTATGGACAGATATCTTTATACCGAGGGTATTTTAATAACACTTTAATTTTTAAGGGCACATAGTTGGGATTTGCTACAGAAAAGCAGAGAAGAGGGAAGTCTGCATGGAAGAGCTGTGGATGCGAAAAATCATCATGGTGTCTGGCCAAGATGGAGACAAAACGAAACAACTCAATCAGAGATGATGTCACCTATAAGATACCTGGAAGTAAATGTTTACTTGCTGATATTAGGTCTCATCAGTACTGTGGTTCCTCTCTGGTCCACAGTCTGATAATGACTGATAACAACAACTCCCAGCATCTCCTTACCATTTTTAAAGACATACTGGGAGTTGTAGGTTCATGAGATAAAAAAGGGCCTGTCTTAACATTACAACTGATTAATGTACTAAGCTTAGTGATGGAGGCATGTATGTAGCGCCCCCACTGCCGCAGGGCCGAGGGGTACCCGGTACCGGGCCTCTGAGTCTCTGCTCTGGGGTTGTCACGGTGGCTAGGCCCCGGTCCGTGACCCTGCTGAGGGGCGTACAGTGAATGGTGGATGTGGATAGTGGTGGTGGTGCGGTGCAGTAAATAACGAGGACACCAGGTTGCAGTCTCTTTACCTCTTTACTGAAGATCTCTGAGTCCTCAGTCCAGAATACGGTTCACAGGCTGCGCAAGTCCGGCCGGTCCAATGGCACCTCCAGAGTTCTCTTTGCAGGTGGAAATCTGTGCCTTCCTGCTAGCGCTATGTGTTGTGGTCCTCCCCTGCTGTGCTTACGGGATAGTCCCCACAACTGTTGTGTCTGTTTCTCGTGTTCCCTCACAACAACTCAATTAGATGATGTTCTGCTAATCCTCCGTCCCTCCCGGTGTTATGGTTGGGACGCACCCGTATGACGGGTAGGCTCGGAGCTCTTCCGGGACCCTAGTGTCGCCCCTCTCCACAGGTTGCCCCCCATGTCTGCATAGGTGATTTAGGTGAGACAGCCCGCCTGTGACTGACTGTCCTGCCGTTGGTTTGAAGTATTGCCTGGAGCTAGATATATGAATACTTCCTCGGCGTTCCGGCCGCCGGTTGTGCGCCTCAGTAGGATGTTGCCTCGGTCTTACAGCACGACTCCTACTGGTATTCTCCTGCTTGCTTTGATCTCGTTTCTCACTCAGCACAATATATCTCGCTTCTGATCCTTTCTTAGGGCACCGCCGCTATGCTGAGCAGGCACGGTCCCGTGACGTTCCTTCTTGTAGCCAGGCCTCTGTCAGGGTCCCAAACCTGACAGGGACCCTACCGAATCTTCCCCCACAACACCCTCTGCCACCAGGTGTTGGCTGGTCCAGCCCAGTCAGCTTTCTGTCTAACTTCCTGCCTGACCACCAGTTTACCCACACGGTGAGGAGTGGCCTAATAAATAGCACCCTTAGCTCCCCCTGGAGGCCCGACTGTGAAATGTATTGGTGTATGTGATACCTGGTCAGATGAACTCCTTCAGTGTCATCAGACGTACCATAGCCCCCCTTAGCGGCGGAGCCACAGTACTGCAACGACCAGGACTCTGGGGCGCTGCATGTACTTATGGTGGTTCTGGTGATGTATTCATCTACTGATTGTGGTTCTGGTGATGCATTAATGTACTGATAATGTTTCTGGTGATGTATTCATGTACAGATATTGGTTCTGGTGCTGTATTCATGTACTGATTATGGTTCCGGTGATGCATTTATGTAGTGATGGGAGGTTCTGGTAATGCATTAATGTACTGATAGTGGTTCTGGTAATGTATTAATGTACTGATAGTGGCTCTTGTGCCATATTCATGTACTGATGGTGGTTTAGGTGACCTATTTATTTACTGATGGTAGTTCTGGTGCCCTATTTATGTTCTATTGATGTTTCTGATGTTCTATTTATATACTGATAATGGTTAATCTGGTAATGTATTCATCACCAGAACCATCATTAAATTAATTTGTCAAAAGAACCACAATCCGTACATTACTATGTCACCATAACTACAATGTGTACAGAAATGAGGCACCAGAACTGCCATCAGTTTTGTTGCAAACTGTATTTGTCGTAAGACAGACGGAAAAAAAAAATCAGACATATCCCTTTATCTATAAAGTTTCCAGTTTTTAGTTTCCATTAAGATGTCTGTCAATTGCTGGACACCTTAATTGAAATGCTATATTAATTTCCATAACCGTTCTTGGGTCTATTTGTCCCTTGTATTGTGTAAATGGTCTGCAAACAACAAATGATTTTATATCTAACTTTGAAAACACACTCCCTGTTGAGCCTCACCCCTAAAATACATCACTTTTTTTTTTAACCTTTGTTGTTTTTTTTTGGTGAAATAGGTAACAAATCTAGAGGTAGTGGTCCTCAGCACAGGAGAAAAGGGGTGCATTAGGGGACCTGCTGCCTTAAGGTACCTTCACACTAAGCGACGCTGCAGCGATACAGACAACGATGCTGATCGCTGCAGCGTCGCTGTTTGGTCGCTGGAGAGCTGTCACACAGACCGCTCTCCGGCGACCAACGATGCCGAGGTCCCTGGGTAACCAGGGTAAACATCGGGTTGCTAAGCGCAGGGCCGCACTTAGTAACCTGATGTTTACCCTGGTTACCAGCGTAAAATGTAGAAAAAACAAAGAGTACATACTTACATTCACGTCCCCCGGCGTCCGCTTCCTGCACTGACTGAGCGCCGGCCCTAACAGCACAGTGACGTCACCGCTGTGCTGTGCTTTCACTTTACGGCCAGCGCTGCAACGTCACGGATCGCTAGCGATATCGTTTAGTGTGAAGGTACCTTTAGTCTCTGATCCATTCCTTTACTTTGAGGTTGAGGGTTTATTGAAGGAAGGGGGAGTACCACAGGTTTCATCTGTCTAGGGCCCCAAAATAACTTTTCCCTGCCTTGATTGTAAATGCTGCTATTCTCCTGAATCTGGTGACGCTTCTCTTTTATTCCTGTGCCTCTCCATTCCTGAGATATGGCCATCTCTTCCCTGTATATAAATCTGGTATTTGTAGCCAAGTGGATGTGATCCAGAGCTTTTTAAAGTTCTCATTCACCTGGCTAAAAAGCCTATATTTAAAGGGAGTCTGTCAGCAGGTTTTTGCTACCTCACCTGAAAGCAGCATGATGTAGAGGCAGAGACCTTGGTCCCAGCGATGCATCACTTAATGGGTTACACACTGTCATTTTGATATAATTACTCTTTTATCATAGGAGATCCTCCAATTCTCTGAATGCTGAGCTCTGTATAAATAACTCCCACCGCTGATTGACAGCTTTCTGCCTATGCACAGTGTACACATAAAGCTATTAGTTTTCAGGAAAGGTTATACAGAGTTCATGAAAGTGGAGGACTAGATGGCAGAAGGTTTACTAGTCATCCAGAGATAACATGCTGATAAAACTTACAAGCAAGCATGCAGCTCAGTAAGGGACACATTGCTGGAGTCAAGGTCTCTATCTCTACATTATACTAAAAACTTCAGAGGCTCAAATGACAGTGAAAAAGCAGAAATGATGATTATATGAAGCTTAGATAATAAAAAAAAATGTCAGATAGTAAAGCAATACTAAATCCCATCAGCAAAGAAAATATCATTTCATTGCAGTCTGCCAAGTAAGGATCTGCCTCGGAACTGATTTTGGGAGGGAACATTTGACCAAGTTATTGTTATAACTGTGACATTTAAGGTCTTGTGTTTTACAAAGGTATATGCTTTAGTAGCCACCTGAAACTTTTAGAAGGTTTTTTTCTTAGAATAAAATAATTAATAGTGATGAGCGAGTACTCGTTACACGGGTGACCTCCGAAAACCCAAGCAACGAGTACACTCGCTCATCACTAATAATTAACTATGAGGAGTAGTAAAGAGACGTGAGAAAGCAGCAACATGGAGTTTGTCTTTCAGATGCAATCTGTTGTACAGACTTCACAAGCTTCTTATTCATCATTACATTTCAGTAGAAAATACAATCCGTGATTCAAAAGGTCATGGGCAGATATTATCATATATCAACTTAGTTTAAGATTAGTAAATGTGCTCTACTGACAACACAGCAGTTCTGTTCATTCTGTTCAGGAGATTAAGAGGAAGAGCTGATCAACCATACAGGATACTGGAAACCGGTGGCTAACGATCCATCTGGCCAGGTGCAGACAGCATGGATTTTACTGACTATATTAACAAAACTGCAATTCAATCTTTTTTTTTTCCATCCCCATAACCATATGAGGGCTTTTTTTTTTTTTTTTAGTTCTGAATTACACCAGTTTTTACGTGATTCGTTGTTCATTAACCCCTTTACACCTATGAAGTATGGCTACGTCATAGGTCATGTTCTGGCATTTGATGCAGCCTCCGGCACTGAGCCTGCACCTTTTCAGGCACATGACAGCTGATTTGATCAGTTGTCATGTGCCCCTAACAGCCGCGGGTGGAATCGCAATCCACCCGCAGCTGTTAACAATTTCTGACAGTGGCATTTAACATGCGAGCTGAAAGCATGTCACAGACCCCACCCATCGGCGCCCCTTTCACATGATTGCAGAGCTCCAATGGGTTGGCATAACTGGGGTCTGCAGAAGAACCCCATGCTTATCATTGCTGATCTGCTATGAATGCCGGCCCAGGACCAGCGTTCATAGCAGATGATGATTTCTGTTACACATAGCAGGGCAGAAGCTGAAGCCCTACTATGTGTTGCACAAGCAAACAGAAGATTGCAGCTTCAAGACTCCTAAGGAGACTATTGAAGCAAGTAAAACAAAGTTCACAAAATAAAAACAATTAAAAAAAGCAAAAAAACACAAATATTTGGTATCTCTGTGTTCAGAAACGACCAATCTATCAAAATGGTGTAATGAGAAAAAAATCAAAGCACCAGTATCACGTTTATTTGGTCACCGCTCATTGCAATAAAATGCAATAACAGGCAATCAAAACATCGTATCTACATCAAAATGGTATCAATAAAAATGTCAGCTCAGCATGTGCAAAAAAAAAATAAAAAATAAGCAGTCACACAGCTACAGATCCCGAAAAATGGAGACAAAATGTATCTGTGAACTCTTAAGGACCTGGAGAATCATAATGACAGGTAAAAAAAAAATTGTGAAATTGCACTATTTTTCAATTTCACCTCACTTGGAGTTTTTTTTCAGATTTTCCAGTACTGTATATGGTAAAATCAATGATGTCATTCAAAAGTTCAACTCGTCCCATAAAAAAAAAAGCCCTCATACAGCCATACTGACAGAAGAATAAAAAAGTTATGGCTCTGGGAAGAAAGGGAGCAAAAAATAAGACCGCAATAATGGAATTAACAAGGTCATAAAGGGGTTAAAAATGACAAGCAAAGTTAATTGAGCAGGTTAGAACAATTAAAACGATACCAAACTTGTCCAGTTATATTATTATGTTAGTTGTTATGAAACACTGAAATTTGGAAAAATGTCAATAATCCACATTCCAGCATTTAAATGCTTTATGCTAATTGTGTGCTCCAGTCACACTATCTCAGAAAATAAATAATCATTGCTAATTTAATGACATTGGTGAGTGACAGATCTGGGCCTAGGGTTGTGAAACAGCTGGTTAAAAGAGGGGAAAGGTACATACATGACTGGGAAAAAGCAAGGTCATGGTGGAAGGGGGAATAGCCTTGGTGTTTGACGTGTACGTGAGTTAGGTGGTAATGTTGCTTAAAGCTCTACTGAACAAACACCGGTTAGTCCTATGGAAAAGACAACCTACAACTTCTGTTACTGGACGCGCTACTCGACTCACTGCTGGGTTTGTCTTGGGTCAGGTGTTTGTATCGCTCTTTATTAACCAGCACCTGCCTCCCAGTCCTTGCTGGACAATGGTGTTAATCTGCTTGAGCTCTAGCTTGGTGCTTTGCTTTGTGTTCTGTGTGTGTTATTTGTGCAGTGCTGGTACCTCTGGTTCTGCTAGCCTTAGTTTCTGTTTTCTATTGGTTTCTGCAGCCTTCTCTGTGTTTTCTATTAGGAGGTGACCCGTTTTTGTACCCAGTCCTTAGTTCTTTTAGGGAACCCCTTCTCCATATCTAAAGGTCTTCGTTTGAGATTAACCTAGGATCGTCGGTGGGTCTATTCGCAAGGAATGGGTCGCCCACTCCATCGTAGGGTTTCAGCCTAGTCATAATGCAGGGTCAGTTTTCCCCCTTCTACCTTAGTCCTGTGTTGCAGATCCATAACAGTTTGTCCAGCCAGAAAGAAGTATATATATATAAAAAAAAACCTCCCGGATTTTTGCAATATGAACAGCGTTCAAGATCTTGCTCAGCGTCTGCAAGGGTTAACGTTGGAAGTTGCCAGCTTACAATAGCACGTGAATAATTGCCCTGGAATCTGCTCTGAAGAACCTAAGGTGGGTTTGCCTGAATGTTTTTCTGATAAACGGCAGGAATTTTTTTTGTTTAAAAATGCATGTTTACTTTATTTTCGGCTTAGACCCAGGTCTTCAGGGTCTGAATTACAGCGTGAGGGGATTATTATGTCATTATTGCGAGGTGAGCCGCAAGTTTGGGCATTTTCATTGCATCCGGGTGACCCTTTGATGTCAGTAGAAGAGGTTTTTTTGGCTATGGGGGTATTATATGATGATCCTAATATGGTCACTACAGCCGAGGCAGAACTCAGGCAGCTGAAACAGGGTTCTGGCGGTGCTGAGAGATATTGTACCCAGTTCAGACGATGGTCTGCAGAGGTCAGCTGGAATGATCCAGCTCTCAAGAGTCAGTTTTTAGCCGGTTTGAATGACAGGGTTAAAGATTTGCTCATTGCATATCCTGCACCTGCTACACTTGAGGCTGCTATGCAATTAGCTATCCAGGTGGATAGAAGATTAAGAAGTAGACAGCATGAGGATAAGGTTTCAATTTTGTTGGAGAGCCCTGTTGACTGTGGGGAGCCGATGCAACTTGGGGCGATGTCCTCTCGTTCAAAGGAAAGGCAGAGAAGATTCTCTGAGGGGCTATGCCTTTATTGTGGTAAGGCTGACCATTTTATTAAGCAATGTGAAGGGCGCATAAACAAGGAAAAGAGAAAAAAAAGGTCAATCAGAATAACCCTCCCTTTCGCATTGCATTTTTACGGTCGGCAGGAGTTTCTTTTTCTGGTAGTTCTACCTGTCGTGGTCATTCAATTGATTTTCAAGTGATGGTGGACTGTGGTTCTGCACTTAATTTGATTGATCAACAATTTCTAGACAAGTATAAGATTGATTCTGTACCTTTAACATGCCCTTTTCCTGTAGTGGCGATTGATAAAACTTCTCTAGAGCATGGGTGCGTTTCTTGAAAGGTCACCGGTTTTCCACTCTATGTGAATATGGAACACCAGGAATCTTTAGATTTGTTTGTACTTGATAAATTGCCTTTTCCAGTTGTCCTGGGGTAACCTTGTTTAAAAATGCACAATCCTGTACTGGACAGGACTTCAAGTACGTTAAGGTCCTTCCTGGAGTCAGGAGTGTTATGGGAAATGTTGTGATGTACACATTGCTGCTGTTGTGAAAAATGACCTACCTGAAGCCATTCAGGAATTCTGGAAAGTATTTTCAGAAGTAGAGTCACAAGCTCTACCACCTCATAGAGATTACGATTGCGCTATTGAGTTCGTCCCAGGTGCTACTCTTCCTAAGAGTGGTTTATTTAATCTGATGATTCCCGAGAGGAAGGCCTTAAAGGAATACCTGCAGACTAGTTTTGCTGCAGGTCATATAAGACCCTCTAAGTCCCCTGTGGCTGTGGGGTTCTTTTTTGTAAAAAAAAAAAAAAGATGGGGGTCTTAGGCAGTGTCTGGATTTCAGGGAGATTAATAAGATCACTGTCCGCAATCCTCACCCCTTGCTGATAATTCCGGATTTGTTTAACCAATTAGTTGGAGCCAAGTGGTTCTCTAAAGGCCCCGTCACACATAGCGATTTACCAACGATCACGACCAGCGATACGACCTGGCCGTGATCGTTGGTAAGTCGCTGTGTGGTCGCTGGGGAGCTGTCACACAGACAGCTCTCTCCAGCGACCAACGATCAGGGGAACGACTTCGGCATCGTTGAAACTGTCTTCAACGATGCCGAAGTCCCCCTGCAGCGCCCGGGTAACCAGGGTAAACATCGGGTTACTAAGCGCAGGGCCGCGCTTAGTAACCCGATGTTTACCCTGGTTACCAAAAAAAACAAACAGTATATACTCACCATCTGATGTCCGTCAGGTCCCTTGCCGTCTGCTTCCTGCTCTGACTGAGTGCCGCCGTACAGTGAGAGCAGAGCGCAGCGGTGACGTCACTGCTGTGATCTGCTCTCACTGTACGGCGGCACTCAGTCAGAGCAGGAAGCAGACGGCAAGGGACCTGACGGACATCAGATGGTGAGTATGTACTGTTTTTTTTTTTTTACTTTTACGCTGGTAACCAGGGTAAACATCGGGTTACTAAACGCTGCCCTGCGCTTAGTAACCCGATGTTTACCCTGGTTACCAGTGAAGACATCGCTGGATCGGTGTCACACACACCGATTCAGCGATGTCAGTGGGACCTCAACGACCAAAAAAAGGTCCAGGCCATTCCGACACGACCAGCGATCTCTCAGCAGGGGCCGGGTCGCTGGTACGTGTCACACATAGCGAGATCGCTACTGAGGTCGCTGTTGCGTCACAAAACTTGTGACTCAGCAGCAATTTCGCTAGCGATCTCGCTATGTGTGACGGGGCCTTTAGATCGATCTCCGTGGGGCACATAATTTGCTGTGGGTTAAAGAAGGCGATGAATGGAAGACAGACTTTAATACCCCGGAAGGTCATTTTGAGTGTCTACTTATGCCTTTTGGCCTTACAAATGCTCCGGCGTCCTTTCAAAATTTCATTAACGAAATCCTGAGGCCATTGATTGGTAGGAGTGTGATTGTTTATTTGGATGATATTTTGATCTATTCGCCCGATCTGGAGTCGCATTGGCAGAGAGTCCGTGAGGTTTTGCAGATTCTGAGAGAAAACACACTCTTTGCTAAACTGGAGAAATGCGAGTTTGCGGTACAGAAAATTAATTTTTTTGGGGTACTTTGTTTCCAGTGATGGTTTTGAGATGGACCCGATGAAGGTTCAGGCGGTATTGGAGTGGCCTAGACCTGAATGCTTGAAGTCGATTCAGAGATTTTTGGGGTTTGCTAATTATTATAGAAAATTCATAAAGAATTTTTCTGTTATCGCAAAACCCCTTACTGATCTTACTAAGAAGGGTTCCATTGCTGTCCAATGGTCCCCTGAGGCTGTTAAGGTTTTTGAGCATCTCAAGGAGAGGTTTAGGAGAGGTTTAGCTCTGCTCCTGTTTTGATCCAGATAGATGAGTTTAAGCCCTTTCTGGTAGAGGTGGACACCTCATCAGTAGGAGTGGGGGCTGTTCTGTCCCAGGAGGGAGAGGATGGAGTGCATCCCTGTGCTTTCTTTTCTAAGAAATTTTCAGAGGTGGAGCTCAACTACGATGTTGGGAACCGAGAATTGCTGGCTATTAAGCTTGCGATTGAGCATTGGCAACATTTTTTGGAGAGGGCAAGACATCCTATACAAGTCTTTACTGATCATAAGAACCTGATCTATCTGGATGCTGCTAAACGTTTCAATGCCCGTCAAGCTAGGTGGGCACTGTTTTTTGCCCGGTCCCATTTCTCTGTGACATATATCCCTGGGACAAAAATTTTTAAAGCTGATGCTTTGTCTCGAAGTTTCTCCCCAGCGGTTAATACTGAAAAGGAAGAATCTATTCTGCAGAGAGGGGTGGTGGTGCCAGCATTAGGTTCTGAGTTGGAAAATAGCATTCTTAAAGCCTAGGATGCGGCACCAACTAACATTCCGTATGGGAAATTATTTATGCCTAAAGCCCTGAGGAGAGCTTTGTTTATGGAATGTCATGAGTCTTGTTTGGCGGGTCATCCAGGGATTGCCGAAACAAGAAAGTCGATCGGTTGGAGTTTCCGGTGACCGTGGTGGCTAAGAGAAATTGTCAAGTGGGTGCGTCAGTGTACCGTGTGTGCTAGGTCTAAGGCTTCTCATGCTCCGGAGGCAGGGTTGCTTTGTCTGTTAGAGGTTCCTAGTTCACCATGGACGCATTTTGCAATGGATTTTATCACCGACCTGCCAGTCTCTGAGGGTTTTTCTGTAATCTGGGTTGTTGTGGACCAGTTTAGTAAGATGTGTCATCTGGTCCCGTTCAGTAAATTACCCTGCGCTAAGACACTTGCCAGGCAGGGCATTTGTGAAAGAGATTGTCAGACTCCATTGTGTTCCCACGGACATTGTCTCCGATAGGGGACCACAGTTTGTGGCTCGCTTTTGGCGTGCCTTTTGTGACAGACGTAAGGTTCATTTGTCATTTTCGTCATTTTCGTCTGGCTATCATCCGCAGTCCAATGGACAGACCAAGAGGAAGAACCAGGACGTTGAGCAGTTTTTGAGATGTTTTGTAGCGGACAATCAGGAGATGTGGTCAGAATATCTACCATTAGCTGAGTTTGCTCTCAATAATCATACATCTTCTTCGGCTGGGTGTTCTCCTTTCTTTTGCTGTACTGGGAAGAATCCATCTTTCGGTCCTTTTTCTAGGATTGGGGCGGCGGTGCCTGAGGAGGAGATTTTTTGGGGAAATTTGGAAAGGGTTTGGACCAGTGTGCGCCAGAATCTTAAACAGGCTAATAGGAGGTCTAAGAAATATTTTGACAAGAGACAAAGGGAGGTGAGGTTTGTTGTTGGGGACATGGTTTGGTTGTCCTCTAAGAATCTGCGTTTGAAAATCCCTTCTAAAAAGTTGGGGCCAAAGTTTGTAGGACCTTACAAAGTGGTTCACATTGTCAACTCGGCAGCGGTGAGATTAGACATTCCTTCGTCCTGGAAAATTAATTCAGTTTTTCATGTATCTTTGCTGAAGAAGGTTGACACGCCAGATAGGGTGGCTATGCCGTCTGCTCCTCCAATTGATAAGGACTGCGAATGCCAGGTAGCATAGGAGGGTTACAGTATCCTGTGTCCTGGAAGGGTTTCGGTCCCGAGGACAATTCCTGGGTGAAAGCTGTGGACGTCTCAGCCTCAAGGTTAATTTAGGCTTTTCACAGGAGATTTCCGAATAAGGCCCGGTCTAGAGGATCCGGGGGATCCTCGTTAAAGGGGAGGTACTGTTAGAATCTGTTTAGCTTGTGACTATCCGCCATTTAATGTGGAGTTCTGGCTGCTGGCCTTTTTCCTCTGGTGCTGGGTTTGTCTTGGTTCAGGTGTTTGTATCACTCTTAACCAGCACCTGCCTCCCAGTCCTTGCTGGACAACAATGTTAATCTGCTCGAGCTCCAGCTTGGTGCTTTGCTTTGTGTTCTGTGTGTGTTATTTGTGCAGTGCTGGTACCTCTGGTTCTGCTAGCCTTAGTTTCTGTTTTCTATTGGTTTCTGCAGCCTTCTCTGTGTTTTCTATTAGGAGGTAACCTGTTTTTGTACCCAGTACTTAGTTCTTTTAGGGAACCCCTTCTCCATATCTATACGTCTTTGTTTGAGATTACCCTAGGATCGTCGGTGGGTCTATTCGCAAGGAATGGTCGCCCACTCCATCGTAGGGTTTCAGCCCAGTCATAATGCAGGGTCAGTTTTCCCCCTTCTACCTTAGTCCTGTGTTGCAGATCCATAACATCTAGGAGCTTGAACTTCACCGTCTCCAATCTGTTGGCCACAGAAATGCTGCGTTTCTGCCTATTGGATACAAACAGTTTCCAAAAGCTGACAGCCATTGCAGTCCCCAGAACCAGTTGCCCAGTCACCATTAATTCTCTAATAACGTGCGGCGCCGATTCTTTGGAATGCACTACCTAGGTTAATACAATTAATCCCCAATCCCCACAGTTTTAAGCGTGCACTAAAAACTCATTTGTTCAGATTGGCCTACCGCCTCAACGCATTAACCTAATTATCCCTGTGTGGCCTATTAATAAAAAACAACAACATAATCACGTTCCTCCATCATGTTCTCATACACTTTATGCAGTTAATAGCCTCTGTGTCTGTACTGTTACATACTTAGGCAGTTAACTGGTTCATGCAGCTTTACATGAACACCCGAGCCTTACACTATGGCTGGTCCAAATAACTAAAGCAATTGTTACCATCCACCTCTCGTGTCTCCCCTTTTCCTCATAGATTGTAAGCTTGCGAGCAGCAGGGCCCTCATTCCTCCTGGTATCTGTTTTGAACTGTGATTTCTGTTATGCTGTAATGTCTATTGTCTGTACAAGTCCCCTCTATAAGTTGTAAAGCGCTGCGGAATATGTTGGCGCTATATAAATAAAATTATTATTATTATTATTAAAGCTGTACCTGCGCTACACCAGCATTAAATCATCCGAAGAAAACGGTCCTATTAATTTATTGTGTTATACTACACTTAGAATCCAAAATAGAATCAAAAATTGCCCAAATGCAACAAGACTCAAAAACACAATTTTCGCTGAATTAAATATTGTGATGTTTATTCATAATTATAACATATATTAAATCATAATTTAAACAGTAAAAATCTCCAATGTAGAAAAGGAACGGATACATACACATAACATCAGTTTAACAACCCATATATGAGCCAAAATTACCAATATATATATATAAAGATTTAAATAACTCACCCCTATCTCTGAGAGTCTGCAACAACAGTCTCAAATAAATGACCGCCTATTGTTTGATATGCCCTGGACCCTTATACCGAGACTTAAAACTTATTTCACTGCCGCCAGCATGTATATCCAAAGTACACGGTACTTCCTTAATAACTGACCAAGGCACTATAAATCAAACAATAAGGCAATCGAAAAAAGGGGGGTCATTACTCACATAATGGTCTGATGTCCGTGCCACCGTTCCTGAACCCCGACGCGCGTTTCGTAACACTTCCTCAGGGGGCGTGTCGGGGTACAGGGACGCCGGACATTTAAATGATACCCCCACCAATCACAAAACAAAAAAACATTCCTAATAACGATGCCGATCAGCTGCGTGGTTCCGGAACCGTTGTGGCGCTGATGCCGTTCACCGCGCGCCGGAAGTGACTCAACTAGTTCCGGAGCATGGACCGCAAACAGGCAAGCGCTCAATAATGAGCGCTATGCGTGTCAGCAAGCCCTGTATACCGGAACCTGAAGAGTCTGCGCGAGGCAAAACAGACGCAGCAGCGCACATTCCGGAATCAAGAAGATAAGAATACGGCACTACAAGGATGGTGGCGGATATAACTAATACGCATAATTTATCCTATATCAGTTAATACTTTATTATTATTACAAAAAACATTTAATATAACATCTATGAACTAATCTATATAATTTCATCACGATTAAATAAATAAACCCCAATTAAAATGCACTATTAAGACATAAATTACAGTAAAAACTAAAGTGCAAAAAGTGATATAATTCCAGATATATAATCTGGTAATAAACTAAACAAAAAACAAAAAAACGGCATAAATCTATATATTAAATAATGCCTATTGAATATCATATATAATAATAATAAAACTCCAAGTGAATTATTATAATCAATTTACCAATAATATAGTGCATATTAAAGTGAATCAGTGATACAAAAGGACATTAAATATTTATATTTACCAATTTAAAATTCTTAATCAACAAATATTACATAATGAATTAAACGTGATTAACATAAAGTGTCAGTGCAATATAAATAATTATATATTAAAATTATTTTTAATTATCAACTATTATTCCATAACGATGTCATATTTTTTCTCTTTCATTTTTTCTTCTTTATTTTCTCCATGTGGATCCCAGATGGAAACGGATAAAACTGCATGGTCCACAATAAAATATAACAATCAAAATCTATAATATGAAAATAACAAGTTAAGATCAATTAAAAAAGACCCATCCCACATACCCCTAAAAAACACACACAATACGACGCCACTGCCTAGGATTAATCTAAAAATGCTGAAAAACCAAAATTTTCATTAAGTCCTATGGGGGCTACACTCCCAAGTCTGTAGATCCACTTACTTTCAAGCTTTGCCAAACATTTTGCCATGTTGCCTCCTCTAGATCCCATTTTTACTACATCAATCCCTTTTACTTTCAATAAACTAGAATCGCTCTGATGATGCCTATGAAAATGTCTAGGTATAGTTTTATAGCTACACCAGCATGTCTCACACAACATCACCCGATCCTTAAAAGAATCTATGTCTGACAGGATGCATTTCACCACTGACACCTGGATAAGCAAGCATGGCCAGGGGCATTACATCTTACTGATTGGGCACTTGGTCACTGTGGTGGCTGCGGGGGCAGGGGGAAAAGGGCCTGCTCCACAAGTCTTGGAATCCTCAAAGCTTGTGGGAAAAACCTCTATTTAACACTTCCTCCACTAGGGCCTCCACCTGTGACCTCTCGGTTGTCCATGGTTGGCAGGAGGGGATGGAGGAAGCATGGTTGAGTGTTACTCTGCCACCAAAACACCATGGATTTAGACCTAATGGACACATGAGCGCCTTCTTGCTGCACTATCTGCAATATGATGCCTGTATTGTTAGGATTAGAAACAGTGCTGACTAGTGATGAGCAAGTGTACTCGTTGCTAGGGTTTTCCCGAGCACGCTCGGGTGACCTCCGAGTATTTGTTAGTGTTCGGAGATTAAGTTTTCATCATGGCAGCTGAATGATTTACAGCTACTAGACAGCTTAATTACATGTGAGGATTCCCTAGCAAAAAGGCAACCCCCACATGTACTCAGCCTGGCTAATAATTGTAAATCATTCAGCTGAGGCGATGAAAACTTAATCTCCGAACACAAACAAATACTCAGAGGTCACCCGAGCGTGCTTGGGAAGACCCTAGCAACGAGTACACTTGCTCATCACTAGTGCTGACTAATGGGGTTGCCACTCTGTTAGATCCTAGGTACAAGGTTAAATTTTGCCAGATGCTTTCACCCAGTAAAGGGATGTGCGCATGCCGAAGTATCGAAACAATCTTAAGAGCGGTTTTCCCCAAGACAGTAGTGAGGCACACAATGTGCACCGCAGTTCTAGACTTTAAGCCCTGGGAACATCGAGCCGTTAATGGAAAAACATTACCATCAGCAGTGTAAATGGCAGAAGCAATTTCTGTGAGTCTTTTTTTATGCATTTTTTAGACCAGCCCATGCAACAGCAGAATAGAGTACAAGTCTGACACATAGTAAAAGACTGGAGAGGATGGTGCAGGAGTATCTGGAGCTCAATGACAATGCCATCAGGGGAGTTTGGACCGCCTAACTTTCATTAAGACAAACAAGATGGATCTTCAATGACTTTTGCACCCCAGTTGCAGACTGAGCAGACAATGCGATAGCGTAGTTTTTAGTGTGCTGCATTGATCTAACCTTATTGCAATCTTTGACACCTTTTTTTGGATTCTGTGGCTGCTGTTGCTACTGCTGCTGTTCTTCCTAACAATTTTTTGAAATGTGGAGGCTCCAAGTTGGGTCTCCATCTGGTGGGTTGCCTGTAGTGGAAGGGGTGTCAGAGCCCCATTATAAAATTTCTACTGTGGGTCAATTGATGCCACTTTTCCTGGTGTCTGACCCTAATATGAGCTGTTTTGGCAGCTTTTTGGCCCCCCTGTAGGTGTTGTCTATACGTTTGGTTTTGCCTCCCATTGAGTTCAATGGGGTTCAGTTATGTTCAAAGAACTTTTCTAAGTACATTGGGAAGTTTGGCTTTCCAAACCTTGAAAGGTTTGCTCATCTCTATTCTGGACACAGTGCTTTCTTTTTTTTTACCTGAACCATCTTTACTGCTTCTTTTTGATATTTCCTCAGCACCTGGTAGATATTTTGACCAATTTGATTTTTTCTTTTGTTCCCATGCTTCTCCATTAATGAGATATGGCCCCTTCTTCCCTGTATATAAATCTATATGGAGTCTGTCAACAGGTCAACAGATTTTTGCTATCCCATTTGAGAGCATCATGATGTAGGGACAGAGACCTTGATTCCAGTGATGTCACCTACTGGGTTGCATGATGTCATATTGAATAAATCATTGTTTTATCACATGATATCTTCTAGTTCTCTGAATGCTGAGCTCTGTATAACCCCGTCCACACCACTGATTGATAGCTTTCTCCCTACGCACAGTGTACACATAAAGCTGCCACTTAAAGGTTGTAAGGGTTACACAGAGTAAATGAATATGAAGAACTACATGGCAGCAGATTTACTAGACATTCAATGATAATTGGTTGATAAAACTGCAGCATGTTTTTTGAATGACTGTGTTCATTTTTAGTGTTTTTCATTTTGTATTTTAGATTTGGTGTGAAGACACAGGGGTCAATGCGTATTCTCATCCGCTGTCCCAAGACAGCGTGGACCAGAGCTCATCCCACTGAACGCCTGCTCTCTGTTCCTATGGGCATAATACTACTCAGACAACATAGCGTGAGGGTAAAACTGAGTGACAATACGTTATTGAACCCCTAAACAGACAATGACATATAGAACAATACCAGCAAAATACCCAGGATGGTGCACAATTACAAAACTACAGAGTCTCATCCTTCTGCTAACTCGCTGGGATTAGAACAGCTGCGACTTTGGGGCTTCCAGGTCCAACTACCCATACCAGTGGCACCCCCCTTTTGGCAGGCACCCACAGAGAGGAGGAAGCAACAAGCTTAGGAAGCTGACAGTCCATTGAGGCACGTTGCCAGGTGACCGGATGTCGAAACCTGGCTTCTCCAAACATCTACATAGAGCCAGGGGACCAATGGGTCCCAACCTGGTTCCCCCCAAATTATCCATGGTGCCAGGTGACTGGATGGTCCCAACCTGGCTTCTCTGGACCTCTCCATGGGGCCAGGTGGCTGAATAGTCCCAACCTTGCTTCCTCCAAACATATTCATGGGTTCAGTGATAGTCAATGGAACAATTCTGTATTCTTTCCAGCTAAGGCTTCGGTCCTTTAGCTGACATGGTGTAAAATGTCAAATCTGTGTCCCTTTATATGGGGACATGGTGTTCGGGCACCAGTCCTGTGCAGTGTTCCTTGCTGTGATTTTGTTAAGTTTCTTTGATGAAGCCATTGTGTTTTGGCTGCTATTCTGTAGAGTGCTCCTGGCTGTGGTTTTGTGAAGTTTCTCTGATTCTTCTTGCAGAGTGATAGAAATCCTTTTTATAGCCACATCTGTGGTTCAGGTCATCATCCACAGGCCAGGGAGCAACGTAGGATCAGTTTAACAGTCATTGAGTATTTAACCAATCCGCAGAGTATGTCCTTCACTGTTTGCAAGTCCACAAGCTATATGGACTCATACAATGGATAATCAATATATTACCAAACATCTATTGTTCAATTACCGTATGTCCCTGTCTCGCAAAGATGGCAGACAATGAGTTATATCAAACAGCAACTCAAAAGTCAGCATCCATGCTCATATGAACAACAGTCTCTGTGTCTTGACCAACCAGAGAAAAGCACAAATTCAATACTCAACATAAAGATAATAGCCTGTCAAGTAAGCACTGAACAACTTTTTATACATTAAATTCTATCAGATTTGCATATATGGACATACCCTGAATCTGATCTTTCGCATTATTCTTGGTCGGCTATATATGCCACCGTATAATTCCAATCATTAAATCTACAGATTCACATGCTTTAATCATGTCTATATGTATTTGGATATTGTAAATAATGTTTATTTATTGTATTATTTTGTAAATATTACCTTGTTCATTTTCTTTATATATATTGTAATGAACGGTATAAATTTTCTCGTATGTTTTTGGATACTTCCTATGTTTGTATCTAGTGAACAATTCTCATATACTGTCTTTTCCTTTACAGTGACATTGTGATTATTACCCTGGAAGGGTCTAAAACATCATGTTATATAATTTAGTTGCTTATTCTCAAACTTCTTCGCATTTATGTTCACTTTCATGCATGTTTATTAAATTGCTCTGCATCAACCAAGTTAAGCATGTGTGGTGAATTTTCTACAGAGGCAGATGTAGAACACAGCCAGCATTTGCCTGAAATGAAGCAGGCTCAGCTCCTGAGCCAGCTTCTAACTTTCCTTAGCAATTTATGACTGTTTATTTGCTAAGAGTTTGTATGGGTCTGTACTTAAAAGAACATGGCTTCTCAAGTGAATCAAAGAGTAGCACATTTTTTAAGGGAACAGGCACGTTTTTAATATCATACCACTTTTTTATAGAAAGGAAATATGAGGGAAAATATCTTAACCTTGATGGGAGAGGAGGTGGCATGGAGAAGGAGCCTTAGTAATCAAACCCTGATGGCCTATCCTAAGGATTCCAGCTATATGAGGCAAATAGCTGTACACATAATGCTGCTTTTACTGCAATTTTGTCAGGATTCATTATCAATTATCATCACAGGTGAATACAGCCTTATTTACGGTGGAAAATGTAACTTTGGAAAATGTATAAGTGTTTTTGTTTTTAGTTTCTTCCTAATATCAGAGAAAAACGTAGCTATTTTTGATAGTCTTTCACACCAAGGACAGATCTTAGCTGTCAACACGCAGACTGACAATTGTAGAAATTACAACATGGCTGACACATTCCTTTGACAAGAAAGCAGAATTAGAAACCATAAGCAAAAAGGCTATTAAAGATAAAAAAAAAAATGTAAACTACGTCACTTTTTTTTTCTAACTGGAGGTTTCAAGTTAAACTCTAATACACAGTGAAACCACATAGTAAAGTCACACTGTTTTATACTTGGTGTGAAGACACAGGGGTCAATGCGTATTCTCATCCGCTGTCCCAAGACAGCGTGGACCAGAGCTCATCCCACTGAACGCCTGCTCTCTGTTGCTATGGGCATAATACTACTTAGACAACATAGCGTGAGGGTAAAACTGAGTGACAATACCTTATTGAACCCCTAAACAGACAATGACATATAGAACAATACCAGCAAAATACCCAGGATGGTGCACAATTACAAAACTACAGAGTCTCATCCTTCTGCTAACTCGCTGGGATTAGAACAGCTGCGACTTTGGGGCTTCCAGGTCCAACTACCCATACCAGTGGCACCCCGCTTTTGGCAGGCACCCACAGAGAAGAGGAAGCAACATGCTTAGGAAGCTGACAGTCCATTGAGGCATGTTGCCAGGTGACCGGATGTCCCAACCTGGCTTCTCCAAACGTCTACATAGAGCCAGGTGACCAATGGGTCCCAACCTGGTTTCCCCCAAATTATCCATGGTGCCAGGTGACTGGATGGTCCCAACCTGGCTTCTCTGGACCTCTCCATGGGGCCAGGTGGCCGAATAGTCCCAACCTTGCTTCCTCCAAACATATTCATGGGTTCAGTGATAGTCAATGGAACAATTCTGTATTCTTTCCAGCTAAGGCTTCGGTCCTTTAGCTGGCATCGTGTAAAATGTCAAATCTGTGTCCCTTTATATGGGGACATGTGTTGTGAATTCCGCTCTTGGGCTCCCTCCGGTGGTTGTAAGTGGCACTTTTGTGAGTTCTGCTCTTGGGCTCCCTCCGGTGGATTTAAGTGGAACTGCTGCTCCTTGGATTTAGCAGTCAGCAGCTGCTTCCACTGATCGTCTATTCTGGCTCGGCTATTTATCCTGGCTCTATCCTTCAGCTAGTGCCAGTTGTCAGTGGTTCCTGCTTGGATTCACATCTCTCTTGGATTTCCCTGATGTTCTGACCAGTTCAGCAAAGTTAAGTCCTTGCTTTGTTCTTTGCAGTCCACATTTTGTGGACTTTATCATTCAGCACTTTCTATGTTTTTTCTTGTCCAGCTTGTCAGTATGGATTTATTCAGTTAAGCTGGAAGCTCTGGGAAGCAGATTTACCCTCCACACCTTTAGTCAGGTGTGGAGATTTTTGTAAACTCTGTGGTGGATTTTTCTAGTTTTTAATACTGACCGCACAGTATTCTGTCCTATTCTATCTATCTAGCTAGAGTGGCCTCCTTTGCTTCATCCTGGTTTCATTCTGCGTATGTCATTTCCCTCTCCACTCACAGTCAATATTTGTGGGGGGCTGTCTTCCTTTGGGGATTTTCTCTGAGGCAAGATAGCTTTCCTGTTTCTATCTTTAGGGGCAGTTAGTCCTCCGGCTGTGACGAGATGTCTAGGGAGTGACAGGAACATCCCACGGCTACTTCTAGTGTTGTGTTAAGCTCAGGAACTGCGGTCAGTACAGGTACCACCTCCTCCAGAGCTCGTCCCATGTTGCTCCTAAACCACCAGTTCATAACAGTACAACTGGCCACAAATGAATTAAATGCATCTCAAAAGAAGGAAAATAAAGTTCTGAGTCATTTTTTTTTCTGCAGTCTGTTCTGTCTTTTTTTTCCTCTTAATCTCTGGGTGGTTCAGGATTTTGGTGCTGGCATGGATGTTCAGGGTTTGTTTTCTCGTGTGGATCAACTTGCTACAAGAGTACAGAGTATCCAAGATTATGTTGTCCAGACTCCGGCTTTAGAGCCTAAAAATCCTACTCCTGATTTGTTTTTTGGGGATAGATCCAAGTTTTTGAACTTTAAAAATAACTGCAAATTGTTTTTTGCTTTGAAACCCCGTTCCTCTGGTGATCCCATTCAGCAGGTTAAAATTGTCATCTTTCTGCTGCGTGGTGACCCTCAGGATTGGGCATTCTCCCTTGAATCAGGGGATCCGGCATTGCTGAATGTAGACGCATTTTTTCAAGCGCTCGGATTATTGTATGACGAACCTAATTCTGTGGATCATGCAGAAAAAACCCTGTTGGCCCTGTGTCAGGGTCAGGAAGCGGCAGAATTATACTGCCAGAAATTTAGAAAATGGTCTGTGCTCACTAAATGGAATGAGGATGCTCTGGCAGCAATTTTCAGAAAGGGTCTTTCTGAAGCCCTTAAAGATGTTATGGTGGGGTTCCCCACGCCGGCTGGTTTGAGCGAATCTATGTCTCTAGCCATTCAGATTGATCGGCGTCTGCGCGAGCGCAAAGTTGTGCACCATATGGCGGTATCCTCTGAGCAGAGTCCTGAGCCTATGCAATGTGATAGGATTTTGACTAGAGCAGAACGGCAGGGATTCAGATGTCAGAATAGGCTGTGTTTTTACTGTAATGATTCTGCTCATGTTATTTCTGATTGCCCTAAGCGTACTAAGAGGGTCGCTAGGTCTGTTACCATCAGTACTGTACAGCCTAAATTTCTCTTATCTGTGACCCTGATTTGCTCATTATCGTCCTTTTCTGTCATGGCATTTGTGGATTCAGGCGCTGCCCTGAACTTAATGGACTTGGAATTCGCCAGGCGCTGTGGCTTTTCCTTGCAGCCTTTGCAGAGCCCTATTCCTTTGAGGGGGCTTGATGCTACACCGTTGGCCAAGAATAAACCTGAGTATTGGACTCAGCTGACCATGTGCATGGCTCCAGCACATCAGGAAGATTGCAGTTTTCTGGTGTTGCATAACTTGCATGATGTTGTTGTACTGGGTTTTCCATGGTTACAGGAACATAATCCGGTGCTGGATTGGAAATCTATGTCTGTGACTAGTTGGGGTTGTCAAGGGGTACATTGTGACGTTCCTTTGATGTCAATTTCCTCTTCCCCCTCTTCTGAAGTCCCTGAGTTTTTGTCGGATTTCCAGGATGTATTTGATGAGCCCAAGTCCAGTTCCCTTCCTCCACATAGGGACTGTGATTGTGCTATCAACTTGATTCCTGGCTGTAAGTTCCCTAAGGGCCGACTTTTCAACCTGTCTGTGCCAGAGCATGCCGCCATGCAGAGTTATGTTAAGGAGTCTTTAGAGAAAGGGCATATTCGGCCATCTTCTTCTCCATTGGGAGCAGGATTCTTTTTTGTTGCCAAGAAGGATGGCTCCTTGAGACCCTGTATTGATTATCGCCTTCTTAATAAGATCACGGTCAAATTCCAATACCCTTTACCTTTGCTTTCTGATTTGTTTGCTCGGATTAAGGGGGCTAGTTGGTTTACTAAGATTGACCTTCGAGGGGCATATAATCTTGTTCGTATTAAACAGGGTGACGAATGGAAAACTGCATTTAATACGCCCGAAGGCCATTTTGAATACCTTGTGATGCCTTTCGGGCTTTCTAATGCTCCTTCTGTATTTCAGTCCTTCATGCATGATATTTTCCGCAATTATCTTGATAAATTCATGATTGTGTATTTGGATGATATTTTGATTTTTTCCGATGATTGGGAGTCTCATATGAAGCAGGTCAGGATGGTATTCCAGATCCTTCGTGATAATGCTTTATTTGTGAAGGGGTCTAAGTGCCTTTTTGGAGTTCAGAAGGTCTCTTTTTTGGGTTTTATTTTTTCTCCCTCGTCTCTAGAAATGGATCCTGTTAAGGTCCAAGCCATTCATGACTGGATTCAACCCACATCGGTGAAGAGCCTTCAGAAATTTTTGGGCTTTGCTAATTTTTATCGCCGTTTCATTGCCAACTTTTCCAGTGTGGTTAAGCCCCTGACCGATTTGACGAAGAAAGGCGCTGATGTGACGAATTGGTCCTCTGCGGCTGTTGAGGCCTTTCAGGAGCTTAAACGCCGATTTACTTCTGCCCCTGTGTTGCGTCAGCCGGATGTTTCTCTTCCTTTTCAGGTTGAGGTTGACGCTTCTGAGATTGGGGCAGGGGCCGTTTTGTCTCAGAGGAGTTCTGATGGTTCTTTGATGAAACCGTGTGCCTTTTTTTCCAGAAAGTTTTCGCCTGCGGAGTGCAATTATGACGTTGGCAATCGGGAGTTGTTGGCTATGAAGTGGGCATTTGAGGAGTGGCGACATTGGCTTGAGGGTGCCAAGCACCGCGTTGTGGTCTTGACCAATCATAAGAATCTGATTTACCTCGAGTCGGTCAAGCGGCTGAACCCTAGACAGGCTCGATGGTCCCTGTATTTCTCCCATTTTGATTTTGTGGTCTCGTATCTTCCGGGATCTAAGAATGTTAAGGCTGATGCCCTCTCTAGGAGTTTTTTGCCTGATTCTCCTGGAGTCCTTGAGCCGGTTGCCATTCTTAAAGAAGGGATGATTCTTTCTGCCATCTCCCCTGATTTGCGGCAGGTTCTTCAGGAATTTCAGGCTGACAAACCTGACCGCTGTCCAGTGGGGAAGCTGTTTGTTCCTGACAGATGGACTAGTAAAGTGATTTCTGAGGTTCATTGTTCTGTGTTGGCTGGTCATCCTGGGATTTTTGGTACCAGAGATTTGGTTGGTAGGTCCTTTTGGTGGCCTTCCTTGTTGCGGGATGTGCGTTCTTTTGTGCAGTCCTGTGGGACTTGTGCCCGGGCCAAGCCTTGCTGTTCCCGCGCTAGTGGGTTGCTTTTGCCTTTGCCGGTCCCTGAGAGGCCCTGGACGCATATTTCCATGGATTTTATTTCGGATCTTCCTGTTTCCCAGAAGATGTCTGTTATCTGGGTGGTTTGTGACCGGTTCTCTAAAATGGTCCATTTGGTACCTTTGCCTAAATTGCCTTCCTCCTCTGATTTGGTTCCATTGTTTTTTCAGCATGTGGTTCATTTGCATGGCATTCCGGAGAATATTGTGTCTGACAGAGGTTCCCAGTTTGTTTCTAGGTTTTGGCGGGCCTTTTGTGCTAGGATGGGCATTGATTTGTATTTTTCTTCGGCGTTCCATCCTCAGACAAATGGCCAAACTGAGCGAACTAATCAGACCTTGGAAACCTATTTGAGATGCTTTGTGTCTGCTGATCAGGATGATTGGGTGGCTTTCTTGCCGTAGGCCGAGTTTGCCCTTAATAATCGGGCTAGTTCGGCTACTTTGGTTTCGCCTTTTTTTTGTAATTTTAGTTTTCATCCTCGTTTTTCTTCCGGGCAGGTTGAGCCTTCTGATTGTCCTGGTGTGGATTCTGTGGTGGACAGGTTGCAGCAGATTTGGACTCATGTGGTAGACAATTTGACGTTGTCTCAGGAAAAGGCTCAACGTTTTGCTAACCGCCGTCGGCGTGTGGGTTCCCGGCTTCGGGTGGGGGATTTAGTCTGGTTATCTTCTCGTCATGTTCCTATGAAGGTTTCTTCCTCTAAGTTCAAACCTCGGTTTATTGGTCCTTATAAGATTATTGAGATTATCAATCCGGTATCTTTTCGTTTGGCCCTTCCAGCCTCTTTTGCCATCCATAATGTTTTCCATAGATCTTTCACTTGGCTCGTCCTGATCGGCCTGGGGGCTCTGGTGTGGGTTTGGTGACCCCTCCTCAAGGGGGGGGTACTGTTGTGAATTCTGCTCTTGGGCTCCCTCCGGTGTTTGTAAGTGGCACTTTTGTGAGTTCTGCTCTTGGGCTCCCTCCGGTGGATTTAAGTGGAACTGCTGCTCCTTGGATTTAGCAGTCAGCAGCTGCTTCCACTGATCGTCTATTCTGGCTCGGCTATTTATCCTGGCTCTATCCTTCAGCTAGTGCCAGTTGTCAGTGGTTCCTGCTTGGATTCACATCTCTCTTGGATTTCCCTGATGTTCTGACCAGTTCAGCAAAGTTAAGTCCTTGCTTTGTTCTTTGCAGTCCACATTTTGTGGACTTTATCATTCAGCACTTTCTCTGTTTTTTCTTGTCCAGCTTGTCAGTATGGATTTATTCAGTTAAGCTGGAAGCTCTGGGAAGCAGATTTACCCTCCACACCTTTAGTCAGGTGTGGAGATTTTTGTAAACTCTGTGGTGGATTTTTCTAGTTTTTAATACTGACCGCACAGTATTCTGTCCTATTCTATCTATCTAGCTAGAGTGGCCTCCTTTGCTTCATCCTGGTTTCATTCTGCGTATGTCATTTCCCTCTCCACTCACAGTCAATATTTGTGGGGGGCTGTCTTCCTTTGGGGATTTTCTCTGAGGCAAGATAGCTTTCCTGTTTCTATCTTTAGGGGCAGTTAGTCCTCCGGCTGTGACGAGATGTCTAGGGAGTGACAGGAACATCCCACGGCTACTTCTAGTGTTGTGTTAAGCTCAGGAACTGCGGTCAGTACAGGTACCACCTCCTCCAGAGCTTGTCCCATGTTGCTCCTAAACCACCAGTTCATAACAGACATGGTGTTCGGGCACCTGTCCTGTACAGTGCTCCTGGCTGTGGTTTTGTGAAGCTTCTCTGATTCTTCTTGCAGAGTGATAGAAATCCTTTTTATAGCCACATCTGTGGTTCAGGTCATCATCCACAGGCCAGGGAGTAACGTAGGATCAGTTTAACAGTCATTGAGTATTTAACCAATCTGCAGAGTATGTCCTTCACTGTTTGCAAGTCCACAAGCTATATGGACTCATACAATGGATAATCAATATATTACCAAACATCTATTGTTCAATTACCGTATGTCCCTGTCTCGCAAAGATGGCAGACAATGAGTTATATCAAACAGCAACTCAAATGTCAGAATCCATGCTCATATGAACAACAGTCTCTGTGTCTTGACCAACCAGAGAAAAGCACAAATTCAATACTCAACATAAAGATAATAGCCTGTCAAGTAAGCACTGAACAACTTTTTATACATTAAATTCTATCAGATTTGCATATATGGACATACCCTGAATCTGATCTTTCGCATTATTCTTGGTCGGCTATATATGCCACCGTATAATTCCAATCATTAAATCTACAGATTCACATGCTTTAATCATGTCTATATGTATTTGGATATTGTAAATAATGTTTATTTATTGTATTATTTTGTAAATATTACCTTGTTCATTTTCTTTGTATATATTGTACTGAACGGTATAAATGTTTTGGATACTTCCTATGTTTGTATCTAGTGAACAATTCTCATATACTGTCTTTTCCTTTGTCTTTTCCTAGCTGTACACATAATGCTGCTTTTACTGCAATTTTGTCAGGATTCATTATCAATTATCATCACAGGTGAATACAGCCTTATTTACGGTGGAAAATGTAACTTTGGAAAATGTATAAGTGTTTTTGTTTTTAGTTTCTTCCTAATATCAGAGAAAAACTTAGCTATTTTTGATAGTCTTTCACACCAAGGACAGATCTTAGCTGTCAACACGCAGACTGACAATTGTAGAAATTACAACATGGCTGACACATTCCTTTGACAAGAAAACAGAATTAGAAACCATAAACAAAAAGGCTATTAAAGATAAAAAAAAAACATGTAAACTACGTCACTTTTTTTTCTAACTGGAGGTTTCAAGTTAAACTCTAATACATAGTGAAACCACATAGTAAAGTCTGTTTTTCTTAGCTGCCAGCTGTTAGAATAAAAATGAATTATTATAACTGGGAGAGAAAACAGATTGTTTTCCTCTTACAACATATAGTGGTGTGAAAAAATGCTTGCCCCCTTCCCGAGTTCCAATTCTTTTGCATGTTTGTCACATTTTGTTTCAGATCAACAGACAAATTTAAATATTAGACAGACATAACACTAGAAGTAAACACAAAATACAGTTTTTAAAATAAGGTCTTTATTATTAAGGGAAAAAGAAATCCAAACCTACAGGGCCTTGGGTGAAAACGTGATCCCCCCTAAATCTAATAACTGGTTGGGCCACCCTTAGCAGCATCAACTGTAATCAAGCATTTGCGATCTCTGGCAATGAGTCTTTTACAACGCTCTGGAGGAATTTTGGCCCACTCATCTTTGCAGAATTGTTGTAAGCCAATCACACTGGTGGAATTCCAAGCATGAACCTCCTTTTTAAGGTCATGTCACAGCATCTCAATTGGATTAAGGTGAGGACTTTGACTAGGCCACTCCAAAGTCTTAATTTAGTTTTTCTTAATGTATTCAGTCATATTACTGGCATATTTTGGATCATTGTCCTGCTGCATAACCCCAATGCTCTTCAGTTTGTGGTCACGAACAGATGGCCAGACATTCTCCTTCAGGATTTTTATGATAAACAGCAAAATTCATGGTTCCATTTACCACAGCAAGTTTTCCAGGTACTGGAGCAGCAAAACAGCCTCAGACCATCACATTACCACCAACATATCTTACAGTTGGTATGATGTTCTATTTGTGAATTGCTGTGCTACTTCTACACCAAATGTAACGGGACATACACCTTCCAAAAAGTTCAACTTTTGTCTGATCAGTCCACAGATTATTCTCTCAAAAGATGTTTTCTGGCAAAACGGAGACAAGCATTTATGTTCTTATTGCTCAGCAGTGGTTTCACTGGGCCATACAGGCCATTTTTACCCAGTCTCTTTTTTATAGTGGATTCATAAACACTAACCTTAATTGAGGCAAGTGAGGCCTGCAGTTCTTTAGATGTTGTGGGTTCTTTCATGAGCTCTTGGATGAGTCGTCGCTGCTCTCTTGGAGTAATTTTGGTTTGCCAGCCTCTCTCTCTCAGCCACTGTTTCATGCTTTTGCCATTTTTGGAAAATTGCTCTCACTGTGGTTCCCTGGAGTCCCAAAGCTTCAGAAGTGGCTTTATAACCTTTTTGAGATGGACAGATCTCAATTACTTTGTTTCTCATTTGCTCCAGAATTTCTTTGAAATATTTGAATGTAACAGAAGGCTGTTTTGTTCACCAAAGGGCTGAAGAGCTGTACAGTAATGGGTGTCTGCAGGCAACAATAAAGCATGGTGGAGGTTACTTTCAAGTTTGGAGCTGCATTTCAGCAAGTGGATTACTGGTGTCCTCAATCATGAGAAATACAGTCAGATATTTATTTATCATACAATACCATTAGGGACGTGTATGATTGGCACCAAATTTATTTTGAAGCAGGACAGTTACCCCAAACATACAACTAATGTTTTTAAAAACTCTCATTAACATAAAGAATAACAAATAGTCCTGGAAGTGATGATGTGGCCCTCACAGGGCCATAATCTCAGCCTCAAGTCTGTCTGGGATTATATGAAAAGAGAAAATGATATATGCAAGCCTATATCCACACAAAATTTGTTGTTAGTTTTCCAAGGTGTTTGGAACAACCGAGATCCTTGAAACCTCGCATCTAAGTATACCTAGAAGACAATAATATTTTGATTTGATTCAGATTTGTCTTTTATTTATTCACTTTGCATTTTGTTAATTGATGAAAGTGAAGTATTAACACTCTTATTTTTTAAAGTATTTTTACTTTGCAGAATTCTTCCACACCTGCGTAAAAGTTTTGCCCATGTGACTGCGACGCAACCAATCACAAAGCCGGGACGTAATTTTAAAATCCTTAAGGGCCTGAAATTACGTCACGGCTTGCTGTGATTGGTTGCGTCGCCCATGTGACTGCGACGCAACCAATCACAAAGCCGGGACTTCACGTAAGGAAAGAAAAGTGCAAATTTTAAGCAAACAACGCTGCCGTTTCCCTCGGAGAGGTGAGTATAGCAATATTTTTTATTTTAATTCTTTCTTTTACACATTAATATGGTTCCCAGGGCCTGAAGGAGAGTTTCCTCTCCTTCAGACCCTGGGAACCATCAGGAATACCGTCCGATACTTGAGTCCCATTGACTTGTATTGGTATCGGGTATCGGTATCGGATTGGATCCGATACTTTGCCGGTATCGGCCGATACTTTCCGATACCGATACTTTCAAGTATCGGACGGTATCGCTCAACACTAATTATCAGGCCTTTTTGCATCTTGTAAAAAAACAAAAAAATAAAACCTATTTTCTTCATTTTTCCAAGGTCGGGCAACAAATTTCAAATACAGGAAAACAGAGAACAGAGTAAGTAAATTGAGCTAAGCTACAACTGGCACTAATAGGAGGCAGAGAGCCAGCTAAATAGCCAAGTGATCATTGGAATAGCAGACACATGGAGGAACCCCCGACTGTGATTGGATGGCTGAACTGACACTCAACACACTGACAGCTCAGCACATCCCAGCCTTCGATTGGATGGCTGAGATGTCCATCTCCATAGTCACAGCTCAGCATGCCCCTATCCTAGATTGCATGGCTGAACTGTCTCTCACTGCTTCCAAGCACACTGATAGGCAAAATGATGACAGGGGCTCAATACCTATCTTTTTCATATCACACATATTAAAAGGGTTGTCAAGACTTAGAAATACATGACTGCTTTCTTTCAGACACAATGGCATCCTAGCTAGGCATTGTCTGGTATTGCAACTCAGCTGTTATGATCTGGTGGCCTAAGAGCAGCATGGGACGTACTCTGGAGAAGGTGGTACCTGTACTGACCGCAGACCCTGAACCTAACACCGCAGCTAGAAGTAGCCGTGGAATGTACCTAGCGCTCCCTAGACATCTCGACACAGCCGGAGGACTAATTACCCCTAGAGATAGAAAAGGGAAAACTATCTTGCCTCAGAGAAAATCCCCAAAGAACAGGCAGCCCCCCACAAATATTGACTGTGAGAGGAGAGGGAAAAAACATACACAGACTGAAATGAGAATTTAGCAAAGGAGGCCACTTCTAGCTAAATAGAAAGGACAGGACTGAGTACTATGCGGTCAGTATTAAAACACTAGAAAATATCCACCACAGAAAATACAAAAACTCCACAGCTAACTAAAGACATGGAGGGTATATCTGCATCTCCAGAGATACCAGCTTGGCTAAACAAATCCTTATACAGACTAAGCTGGACAAGACAAAACATGGAAAATAACTGACCAATAAGACCACAGCATGTGGACAGCAAAATCAAGGCCAGAACTTATCTTTTTTGAAAAGAACTGCAAAGCAGAAGAGACCAGGCAGGGATGTGAATCCTCCAGGAACAATGGACAACTGGCACTGACTAAAGGGTGAAGCAAGACTAAATAGCCCTGTCCAAATTGCAAAAAGTGAAAACACCTGATAAATGCTGTGATTCAGAGACAGCAGCGCTACCACTTACAACCACCGGAGGGAGCCCAAGAGCAGAATTCACAACAGTACCCCCCCTTGAGGAGGGGTCACCGAACCCTCACCAGAGCCCCCAGGCCGATCCGGACGAGCCAAATGAAAGGCACGAACCAAATCATCAGCATGAACATCGGAGGCAACAACCCAAGAATTATCCTCCTGGCCATAACCCTTCCATTTGACAAGATACTGAAGCTTCCACCTCGAAAAACGAGAATCCAAAATCTTCTCAACCACATACTCCAACTCCCCATCAATCAACACCGGGGCAGGAGGATCAACAGAGGGAACAACGGGCACCACATATTTCCGCAACAAAGATCTATGAAAAACATTATGGATGGAAAAAGAGGCTGGAAGGGCCAAACGAAAAGACACTGGATTGATAATCTCAGAAATCCTATAAGGGCCAATAAACCGAGGCTTAAACTTACGGGAAGAAACCTTCATAGGGACATGATGGGAAGACAACCAGACCAAATCCCCAACCCGAAGCCGGGAACCAACACAGCGACGACGGTTAGCAAAACGCTGAGCCCCTTCCTGAGACAACACCAAATTGTCAACAACATGAGCCCAAATTTGCTGCAACCTGTCAACCACAGAGTCCACCCCAGGACAATCAGAAGGCTCAACCTGCCCTGAAGAAAAACGAGGATGAAAACCAGAGTTACAAAAGAAGGGTGAAACCAAGGTAGCAGAACTAGCCCGATTATTAAGGGCAAACTCGGCCAATGGCAAGAAAGCCACCCAATCATCCTGATCAGCAGACACAAAGCATCTCAAATAAGTTTCCAAAGTCTGATTAGTTCGCTCGGTTTGGCCATTTGTCTGAGGATGAAATGCGGAAGAAAAAGACAAATCAATGCCCATCCTAGCACAAAAGGCCCACCAAAACCTAGAAACAAACTGGGAACCTCTATCGAACACAATATTCTCCGGAATGCCATGCAAACGAACCACATGCTGAAAAAACAACGGAACCAAATCAGAAGAGGAAGGCAATTTAGGCAAAGGCACCAAATGAACCATCTTAGAAAACCGGTCACAAACCACCCAGATAACTGACATCCTCTGGGAATCCGGAAGATCCGAAATAAAATCCATAGAAATATGCGTCCAAGGCCTCTCAGGGACCGGCAAAGGTAAAAGCAACCCACTAGCGCGGGAACAGCAAGGCTTGGCCCGCGCACAAGTCCCACAGGACTGCACAAAAGAACGCACATCCCGTGACAAAGAAGGCCACCAAAAGGACCTACCAACCAAATCTCTGGTACCAAAAATCCCAGGATGACCGGCCAACACAGAACAATGAACCTCCGAAATCACTTTACTAGTCCATCTGTCAGGAACAAACAATTTGCCCACTGGACAGCGGTCAGGTTTATCAGCCTGAAATTTCTGAAGAACCCGTCGTAAATTAGGGGAGATGGCAGAAAGAATCACCCCTTCCTTCAGAATACCGACCGGCTCAAGGACCCCAGGAGAATCAGGCAAAAAGCTCCTAGAGAGGGCATCAGCCTTAACATTCTTAGAACCCGGAAGATACGAGACCACAAAATCAAAACGGGAGAAAAACAGGGACCATCGGGCCTGTCTAGGATTCAGCCATTTGGCAGACTCGAGATAAATCAGATTCTTATGATCGGTCAAGACAACAATACGGTGCTTGGCCCCCTCAAGCCAATGTCGCCACTCCTCAAATGCCCACTTCATAGCCAACAACTCACGATTGCCGACATCATAATTGCGTTCCGCAGGCGAAAACTTTCGAGAAAAGAAGGCACACGGTTTCATCAAGGAACCATCAGAATTCCTCTGAGACAAAACGGCCCCTGCCCCAATCTCAGAAGCGTCAACCTCAACCTGAAAAGGAAGAGAAACATCCGGCTGACGCAACACAGGGGCAGAAGTAAATCGGCGTTTAAGCTCCTGAAAGGCAGAAACAGCCGCAGAGGACCAATTCGTAACATCAGCGCCTTTCTTCGTCAAATCGGTCAGGGATTTAACCACACTGGAAAAGTTGGCAATGAAACGGCGATAAAAATTAGCAAAGCCCAAAAATTTCTGAAGGCTCTTCACGGATGTGGGCTGGATCCAATCATGAATGGCCTGAACTTTAACCGAATCCATTTCTATAGATGAGGGAGAAAAAATGAAGCCCAAAAAAGAAATCTTCTGTACTCCAAAGAGGCACAGACCCCTTCACAAACAAGGCATTATCACGAAGGATCTGAAATACCATCCTGACTTGTTTCACATGAGACTCCCAATCATCTGAAAAAATCAAAATATCATCCAAATATACAATCATGAATTTATCAAGATAATTCCGAAATATATCATGCATGAAGGACTGAAACACAGATGGAGCATTAGAGAGTCCGAATGGCATCACAAGGTATTCAAAATGGCCTTCGGGCATATTAAACGCAGTTTTCCATTCGTCCCCCTGCTTAATACAAACCAGATTATATGCCCCTCGAAGGTCAATCTTAGTAAACCAACTAGCCCCCTTAATCCTAGCAAACAGATCAGAAAGCAAAGGCAAAGGGTATTGGAATTTGACCGTGATCTTATTCAAGAGGCGATAATCAATACAGGGTCTCAAGGAGCCATCTTTTTTGGCAACAAAGAAAAAACCTGCTCCCAATGGTGAAGAAGATGGCCGAATATGCCCCTTCTCCAAGGACTCCTTCACATAGCTCCGCATGGCGGTATGTTCTGGCACAGACAGGTTGAAAAGTCGGCCTTTAGGGAACTTACAGCCTGGAATCAAGTGAATAGCACAATAACACAGTCCCTATGCGGTGGAAGGGAACTGGACTTGGGCTCATTGAATACATCCTGGAAATCTGACAAAAACTCAGGAATTTCAGAAGAGGGGGAGGAGGCAATTGACATCACAGGAACGTCACCATGAACCCCCTGACAACCCCAACTAGTCACAGACATAGATTTCCAATCTAATACCGGATTATGCACCTGTAACCATGGGAAACCCAGCACAATAGTGCAGCGCCCCCACTGCCGCAGGGCCGAGGGGTACCTGGTACCGGGCCTCTGAGTCTCTGCTCTGGGGTTGTCACGGTGGCTAGGCCCGGTCCGTGACCCTGCTGAGGGGCGCTCCAAATAAATAATAGGTGTGGATGGTGTTGGTAGTGCGGTGTAGTACCGGTCGCAGTTAATAACGAGGACACCAGGTTGCAGTCTCTTTACCTCTTTACTGAAGGTCTCAAAGTCCTCAATCCGGAATACGGTTAACCAGGCTGCGCAAGTCCGGCCGGTCCGATGGCACCTCCAGAGTTCCCTTTGCAGGTGGAAATCTGTGCCTTCCTACTAGTGCTATGTGTTGTGGTCCTCTCCTGCTGAGCTTACGGGGTAGTCCCCACAACTGTTGAGTCTGTTTCTCATGTTCCCTCACAACTCGATTAGATGATCTTCTGCTAATCCTCCGTCCCTCCCTGGTGTTATGGTTGGGACGCACCCGTATGACGGGTAGGCTCGGATCTCTTCCGGGACCCTAGAGTCGCCCCTCTCCAAAGGTTGCCCCCTATGTCTGCGTAGGTGATTTAGGTGAGACAGCCCGCCTGCGACTGACTGTCCTGCCGTTGGTTTGAAGTATGGCTTAGAGCTCTGTACCTCCTCGGCATTCCGGCCGCCGGTTGTTTGCACCTCAGTAGGATGTTGCCTCGATCTTACAGCAGGACTCCTACTGGTATTCTCCTTCTTGCTTTCTCACTCAGCACAATAAATCTCGCTTCTTGTCCTTTCTTAGGGCACCGCCGCTATGAAGTGCAGGTGCGGTCCCGTAGCCTTCTCTCTGTTTGCCAGGCCTGTCAGGATCCCACCCCTGACAGGGACCCTACCGAATCTTCCCCTACAACACCCTCTGCCACAAGGTGTTGCCTGGTTCCAACCCAGTCAGCGTTCTTCCTAACTTCCTGCCTAACCCCCAGTTTTACCAGACTGTGAGGAGTGGCCTAATGAATAGTACCCTTAGCTCCCCCTGGAGGCCAGACTGTGAAATGTATTGGTGTATGTGATACCTGGTCAGATGAACTCCTTCAGTGCCATCAGACGTACCATAGCCCCCCTTAGCGGCGGAGCCACAGTACTGCAACGACCAGGACTCCGGGGCGCTGCACTCCCCCCCGGTTAAATCCAGTACTCCTGGACTGGGAAGAAAACAACAATACATGTCAGCAAAAAGACATACAATTTTGAAAATGCAAGTACAAGTCAACTTTTTAACAGAGCTTCCCTTTATGGGAGGTGAGGACACTTGAACATTACAAACATGGTTAAATACTTTTTAAATAACTTTACTATAAATAACTTTTCTTACCCAACCGGGTATTCTACTAAGTGCAAAATTTTGAACAATAATTTAACATTGCCTTTAAGGACGTACTCGCTAAATCCACTAAAGACCTTCTTATATCACATATAAGGCTAATTAACTTTTATGCATTCTCCTTCTTTAAATCTGCAGGACCGCCTGTCCTAAACGCTCCAGACCTACTGCCTCTCCTTTCTATTACAGGACCGCTCCTTTCCGCCCGAGCCTACTGTCTTTCCACTACTATACACAGTATAGAACATATCATTTTTCTTTCAGTTTAAGAGCACTGAGCCATCTCTATATGGCTCCTAGGAGGACTCACTACTAACCCCTACGGGTTCACTTCCTGTCCTCATTCCTCTATTAACATTATTGAACATTTCTTACAATCAACTAATTGGTTACATTTAACTTTCACATATCAACATCATCAATACTTTCTTTTCAGGACATTATTGCCATTCAACCATCTTAAGGCAACACTGTTCATAAGTGCAGGATGAGAACATCCCCTTTAAGAGGGGACCAAGTCTCTATGAGGTAGTGCAACTTCTCAAGCTGCAAGTCCGTATGCAGCAAGGACTCCAGTACAAGTTCCAAGAACCGTATCTTCGCAAAGAGTCCGTCTTTTATATAAAACCAGTAGAGAGCACCTTTAAGAAGGTGCAAACTATATACAAGGAGTTTGTATCGTGCATTGTTCATGATTCAGCAGTTCTTTGTAACATTGTGGAACAAAAGCAAAAAATGAAAATAAAAGCAAAAATAAAAAGCAATAGGGATCCCGGGTAAACGAAGGGATCCCTTTAAGAATAACCCTAGTCGGGTATTAGCAGCAAAAAGCAAGGCAACAAACAGTTAACTATTTATATGTTCAGGTTTCCGAGGTTTAGTTGGACGGCTTCCAGGGCTGTACCTGGCACTTAACCCCTCTTGGCCCGGGAAGGGTGAAGTCCAGGGTTGCACCCAGTGCTGGACAAACGCCGTTAATCCGTCTTTCATGTACGGTTAGGTCATGCACAGCGATGGAGGTCTGCGCAGCTTGAGTAGGGGCATTTGCTGTAGCAGAGGTAGCGGCTGCTGCAAGATCAGTCACTGGAACGGAGTCAGCAGCTGTGGCACTAGCAGTCGCGGGAGTGGTGTCAGTCATCAGGGCAGGGTCGTCCTTCATACCTGCTTCAGATGCGGTTCCTCCGGTGCCGATCTGCTCCGTCTCCGCTGGGGTCTGGAACGCTAGCTGCAGGGCCCTGCGCTGCGGCGTTGTCATCTCCATTTGCAGCATCTCGCTTTCCGGCAGGGCCTTGCTTTCTGGCTTCGGAGCGCTGGAACTTCTTTCTTGCTCCGAACCAGACGAGGCTGCCGACAGATGTCTAGTGAGGCTCCCAATGATGGTCTTCTTCCACCCGGCCTCGGTGTTCAGCTGCGTCTGCAGGAGTTGGTGGATCAGCTCGTCCGCTCCGGTCTGCAGGGGGTCACCGGCAACTGTGGAGGTCTGGCTGCGGTGCTTCTCCGGGTAGCTGGGGGAGTCCTCGGCTCCGACCCCACGCTCCGGCTCCGGGCGGCTGGCCATGGCGTCCTCCATGTCGCTTACTTCTTCTTCCTGGTCCTTTTCCCGCTCTCTCCTTTGTGGGCGGTTTCGTTTTCTCTGTCTCTGCCCACCATTGAGGATCAGTAGGCGGATCTCGGCTGCTGACGGACACGTCCTCAAGGGGCCGAAATATTTAGACTGGGCGGCCATTGTCTTTCGCGCTCTTCAGCTTGTTCACGCCCACTCCACGCCCTTCTTCTTCTCCTGCGCTCCTCTTAGCGCTGTAATGGCGGCGGTTTTGGCGGGAACTTCTGGCGGCAAGTGGCAGCACACAGTCTTTGCAATAAAGTACAGTCCAAGCACAGTAAATCACAGTTCCAAGGCACACATAACCTGATTCTTCAGGCTTAAGTAGATCCTGTTCGTGACGCCAAGTTTGCAGCGCCCCCACTGCCGCAGGGCCGAGGGGTACCCGGTACCGGGCCTCTGAGTCTCTGCTCTGGGGTTGTCACGGTGGCTAGGCCCGGTCCGTGACCCTGCTGAGGGGCGCTCCAAATAAATAATAGGTGTGGATGGTGTTGGTAGTGCAGTGTAGTGCCGGTCGCAGTTAATAACGAGGACACCAGGTTGCAGTCTCTTTACCTCTTTACTGAAGGTCTCAAAGTCCTCAATCCGGAATACGGTTAACCAGGCTGCGCAAGTCCGGCCGGTCCGATGGCACCTCCAGAGTTCCCTTTGCAGGTGGAAATCTGTGCCTTCCTACTAGTGCTATGTGTTGTGGTCCTCCCCTGCTGAGCTTACGGGGTAGTCCCCACAACTGTTGTGTCTGTTTCTCGTGTTCCCTCACAACTCGATTAGATGATCTTCTGCTAATCCTCCGTCCCTCCCTGGTGTTATGGTTGGGACGCACCCATATGACGGGTAGGCTCGGAGCTCTTCCGGGACCCTAGAGTCGCCCCTCTCCAAAGGTTGCCCCCTATGTCTGCGTAGGTGATTTAGGTGAGATAGCCCGCCTGTGACTGACTGTCCTGCCGTTGGTTTGAAGTATGGCTTAGAGCTCTGTACCTCCTCGGCGTTCCGGCTGCCGGTTGTTTGCACCTCAGTAGGATGTTGCCTCGATCTTACAGCACGACTCCTACTGGTATTCTCCTTCTTGCTTTGATCTCGTTTCTCACTCAGCACAATAAATCTCGCTTCTTGTCCTTTCTTAGGGCACTGCCGCTATGAAGTGCAGGCGCGGTCCCGTAGCCTTCTTTCTGTTTGCCAGGCCTCTGTCAGGATCCCACCCCTGACAGGGACCCTACCGAATCTTCCCCTACAACACCCTCTGCCACAAGGTGTTGCCTGGTTCCAACCCAGTCAGCGTTCTTCCTAACTTCCTGCCTAACCCCCAGTTTTACCAGACTGTGAGGAGTGGCCTAATGAATAGTACCCTTAGCTCCCCCTGGAGGCCAGACTGTGAAATGTATTGGTGTATGTGATACCTGGTCAGATGAACTCCTTCAGTGCCATCAGACGTACCATAGCCCCCCTTAGCGGCGGAGCCACAGTACTGCAATGACCAGGACTCTGGGGCGCTGCAATAGCATCATGCAAATTATGCAACACCAGAAAACGACAATCTTCCTGATGGGCTGGCGCCATGCACATGGTCAGCTGTGTCCAAAACTGAGGTTTATTTTTAGCCAACGGTGTGGCATCAATGCCCCTCAAAGGAATAGGGCTCTGCAAAGGCTGCAAGGGGAAACCACAACGTCTGGCAAATTCATTCATTAAATTTAGAGCGGTGCCTGAATCCACAAATGCCATGACAGAAAATGACGATAATGAGCAGATCAGGGTCCCAGATAACAGAAATTTAGGTTGTACAGTACTGATGGTAACAGAACCAGCGATTCTCTTGGTACGCTTAGGGCAATCAGAATTAACATGAGCAGAATCACCGCAGTAAAAACACAACCTATTCTGACGTCTGAATCCTTGTCGTTCAGCTCTAGACACAATCCTATCACACTGCATAGGCTCAGGACTGTGCTCGGAAGACAATGCCATAGTGTGCACAACTCTGCGCTCGCGCAAGCGCCGATCAATCTGAATGGCCAGAGACATAGAATCACTCAGACCAGCAGGCGTGGGGAACTCCACCATAACATCTTTAACGGATTCAGAAAGACCCTTTCTGAAGATTGCCGCCAAGGCATCCTCATTCCATTTAGTCAGTACAGACCATTTTCTAAACTTCTGGCAATATGATTCTGCCGCTTCTTGACCCTGAGACAGGGCCAACAAGGTCTTCTCAGCATGATCCACTGAATTAGGTTTGTCATACAATAACCCAAGCGCCTGAAAAAAGGTGTCTACATTAAGCAACGCCGGATTCCCAGGTTCCAGGGCAAATGCCCAATCCTGGGGGTCACCACGCAGCAGAGATATAATAATTTTAACCTGCTGGATGGGATCACCAGAGGAACGGGGTTTCAAAGAAAAAAAACAGTTTACAGTTATTTTTAAAGCTCAGAAATTTGGACCTATCCCCAAAAAACAAATCAGGAGTTGGAATTCTAGGCTCTAAAACTGGAGTCTGAACGATATAATCGGAAATACCCTGTACTCTAGCAGCAAGTTGATCCACACGAGAAGCCAATCCCTGAACATACATACCAGCGCCGAACTCCTGAGCCACCCAGAGGCAAAGAGGGAAGACAAAAAAAAAACACAACAGGCTACAGAAAAAAAAATGGCTCAGCACTTTCCTTCCCTTCTTCTGAGATGCGGTTAACTCATTGTGGGCCAGTTGTACTGTTATGATCTGGTGGCCTAAGAGCAGCATGGGACGTACTCTGGAGAAGGTGGTACCTGTACTGACCGCTGACCCTGAACCTAACACCGCAACTAGAAGTAGCCGTGGAATATACCTAGCGCTCCCTAGACATCTCGACACAGCCGGAGGACTAATTACCCCTAGAGATAGAAAAGGGAAAACTATCTTGCCTCAGAGAAAATCCCCAAAGAACAGGCAGCCCCCCACAAATATTGACTGTGAGAGGAGAGGGGAAAAACATACACAGACTGAAATGAGAATTTAGCAAAGGAGGCCACTTCTAGCTAAATAGAAAGGACAGGACTGAGTACTATGCGGTCAGTATTAAAACACTAGAAAATATCCACCACAGAAAATACAAAAACTCCACAGCTAACTAAAGACATGGAGGGTATATCTGCATCTCCAGAGATACCAGCTTGGCTAAACAAATCCTTATACAGACCAAGCTGGACAAGACAAAACATGGAAAATAACTGACCAATAAGACCACAGCATGTGGACAGCAAAATCAAGGCCAGAACTTATCTTTGTTGAAAAGAACTGCAAAGCAGAAGAGACCAGGCAGGGATGTGAATCCTCCAGGAACAATGGACAACTGGCACTGACTAAAGCAGACTAAATAGCCCTGTCCAAATTGCAAAAAGTGAAAACACCTGATAAATGCTGTGATTCAGAGACAGCAGCGCTACCACTTACAACCACCGGAGGGAGCCCAAGAGCAGAATTCACAACACTCAGCTTCATTGAGGTGAATGGAGCTGAGCTATAGGCTGGAGTCACATAACAGCGAGATACAGCATAGTCTCGCAGGTTAAAACCAAGCTCTGGCACCGGCACTCCGGAGCGGAGCGTGCGGCTCCATGTATTGCTATGCAGCCGCACGCTCCGCTCTGGAGTGCCGGTGCCAGAGCTTGGTTTTAACATGCGAGACTCGGCCGTATCTCGCTGTGTGTGATCCCGGCCACACACACAGCCTACAAAATTGAGAGATGTTATATTTGAATGGCAGATGCCATTTTATTTATTTTCTAATCCCAGAGATACCTTTTAAGTGTGAAATATACTGAAGTTTAAAAACATTTCCTATTCCTGAAAACCCTTTAAACTGGTAATAAACAGAAAAACTGAAAACAGATGTTACAAGGAGAATGGAATAATTTTCAACATTTTAATTCTTCAGCAAAAAAAAATTGTCTTATTTTCCCTAATACTAATGGATTTGTATGAATGTTTGGCAAGTGAATTATTGAACGAAACATTCAATCATTTGGGAAATCATCAACTATGTATTGTAGAAAACGAGCAGTTTACAAATCTGGATAATGGAGTGCAGAAATGATGAGTAAAGCACTAACAATGGTAAGACAATTGAATCTCACAGAGGTCATGGGGACATGTACTGAAATGGTCTATAGGAAACAAGATTACAGTTCCAATAAAATCCAGTTATATCCTACACTGTTGGCGACAGTTTCTTATGTAGGGACTTTACTAGACTTGAAATTCTATGCGTTAACTGACAGCCGCAAGGCTCACAGCAGACAGGTACTGGTAATGACTGGTCATTTTGATGTGAATTGCTATAACAAATCCTGCAGTGTGCACTTTTGCCCTGTAGTTACAATGTGTATGCCTTCATCACTTGACTGCACTGTAGTTTTGTAGAGTAAAGCACAGGACTTTTTTTATTTTTCATTTATTTTGCTGTTCTGGAGAGTAAAATACGGTATTCTATTCTACTTGGCTCAACTACCTGGGTTCATAGTTGAACAGAATTACTTTTAAGGAAACAAAGGACAGAAAGTTGGGTATGGGAAAGTGGTAGTAATGCAGGTCTAAATATTTTCAACAGTTCAAAAAATAAAAGCAAGGAACCAGTTGTGTAAAACGTAGTGCAACATTTGGCACCTAAGAAACAATAAATTGTGTTTGAGAAAAAAATAGGTGTAGTTGATTAATCCCTTCCCAATGCAGCCAATTTCTATTTTTGCTTTTTATTTTTTTACTCCACTACTACCTTGAGCGATAGCTTTTTACATTTTCTATCCACATTGACATATGAGGGCTTGTTTTTTATGTGACGAGTTCTATTTTTGAATTACACCATATATTTTTGCCACATAGTGGAGCGCCCCCACATAAGGGCAATGGGGTACTCGGTACCGGGTCCTTCGGTTCTCAGTGGGGATGTCACGGTGGCCTGACCCGGTCCGTGGCCCTTTGAGGGGTGTCCAATAAAAGGAAGAGTTTTTATGGGATAATGTTTGTGATGCCACCTGTGGTATTCGGTCAGGGTGACCGACGCTGCTTGGGGGTCCGCTGGGGATGATGTGATGGCAGCTAAATGGTATACCTTCCCACAGGTGAAGTGTATCCCCAGGGCTTCCCAGAGTGTAGATGGTGGATAATGTAAGGTGCAGTGAATAACGAGGACACAAGGTTGCAGTCTCTTTACCTTTACTGAAGGCTTCAGCGTCCACAGTCCAGAATACAGACCACAGGGTAGGCAGAGTCCAGCCGGTCCGAAGGTGGAGCGCCCCCACTGCCGCAGGGCCGAGGGGTACCCGGTACCAGGCCTCTGAGTCTCTGCTCTGGGGTTGTCACGGTGGCTAGACCCGGTCCGTGACCCTGCTGAGGGGCACCCAATGAAAGGTGTGGGTGGTGATGCGGTATTGGTGCGGGTCGCAGTAAATAACGAGGACACCAGGTTGCAGTCTCTTTACCTCTTTACTGAAGGCCCCAGGATCCTCAGTCCGGAATACGGTTAACCGGGCTGCGCAAGTCCGGCCGGTCCGATGGCACCTCCAGAGTTCCCTTTGCAGGTGGAAATCTGTGCCTACCTTCTAGCGCTTGTGTGTTGTGGTCCTCCCCTGCTGTGCTTACGGGATAGTCCCCACAACTGTTGTGTCTGTTTCTGAAGTTCCCTCACAACTCGATTATGATGTTCTTCTTCGTCCCCCAGATCATATGGCTAGGACGCACCCGTATGACGGGTAGGCTCGGAGCTCTTCCTGGACCCTAGTGTTGCCCCTCTCCTGTTGTTGCCCCCTATGTCTTCTTAGGTGAATTGGGTGAGACAGCCCCCTATAACTGACTGTCCTGCCGTAGGTTTGAAGTTAGGCCTGGAGCTCTATACTTCCTCAGCGTTCCGGCCACCGGCTGCGCGCCTCAGTAGGATGTTGCCTCGTCTTGCAGCACGACTCCTACTGGTGTTTCTCCTTGTTGCGTTGATCTCGTTTCTCACTCAGCACAATAAACCTCGCTTCTTGTCCTTTCTTAGGGCACCACCGCTATCTCGTGCAGGCGCGGTCCCGTAACGTTCTCTCTGTTCGCTAGGCCTCTGTCAGGATCCCACCCCTGACGGTGGCCCCCCCTGAATCTTCCCCTGCAACACCCTCTGCCACAGGATGTTGCCTGGCTCCAACCCAGTCAGCTTCTGACTAACTTCCTCTCTAACCCCCAGTTTTACCAGATTGTGAGGAGTGGCCTAATACATAGCACCCTTAGCTCCCCCTGGAGGCCAGACTGTGAAGTGTATTGGTGTCTGTGATACCTGGTCAGGTGAACTCCTTCAGTGCCATCAGACGTACCATAGCCCCCCTTAGCGGCGGAGCATCAGTACTGCAACGACCAGGACTCTGGGGCGCTGCAAAGGCAAATCCAGAGTCCCCTTATCCAGGTGGAGATCAGTAGCCTTCCTCTAGCGCCTGTGTGTTGTAGTACCTCCCTGCTGAGCTTCTCAGTAAGGTCCTCACAACTGTTGTAGATGTTCTAGATGTTATGTCTTTCTCTTTGTCCCCCAGATGGTATGGATAGGACAAACCTGTATGACTGGTGGCCTGAGGCTTTTTACAGGGACCCTACGATGCCCCAGCCCCCACAAGTTGCCACCGTGCCTCCTGGGTATATGGTCGGGCAGCCAACATGGAATTGACTGTCCTGCCGGTCTCTGGAGCAAGGCTTAAAGACTGTTGCTCCCTTGGTGTTCCGGCCGCTGGCTTCTGCATCTCAGAAGGAGGCAGCCTTTTGCAGGGCAGAACTCCCTCTGGTTTTCTTCTCCTTGTGCCATGACTTCATTTCTCACCCGCTACAATACAATTCTCTTTCGTGTCCTTCCTTAGGATGCTGCCACACGTGGGGCAGGCGCAGCTCCGTGGCCCTCCGTCTTGGCCTCTGACAGGATCCCACCCCTGTCAGGGACCTCTCTGTCTGCAGCTCTGTGATGTTCCTCCTTCCCCTCTGTCTGCCTGACAGGGACTGCCTGGGTGAAGCCCAGTCAGCATCTGACTAACTTTCTATCCAGACCACCAGTTTTACCTAATTGTGAGGAGTCCCCTAGTAGATAGGAGCAAGGCTCCCCCTGGTGGTCTGGAGTGTGAAGTGTGGTGTATGGTTTGTGATACCTGGTAAGAAGATCTCCTTTATTGCCATCAGACATAATATCACTCCCCCTGGTGGAAGAATAATATTACTGCAACGACCAGGACTCTGGGGCGCTGCAATAGTGTACTAGAAAACTTGAAAAAATTTAAAGTGTGATGAAATTGTGAAAAAATGCAACAGTGGTAGTAGTTGTGACGGTGCATGTGGTGGTCCTAATGAGGGTACATGCTGGAGTAACAGTTGTGGTCGTGGTGGTTGCAGTAGCCCGCACGCATGGGGACGAAGTGGTCACTGGAGTCAGCACAGCTGGAGCTCCGGCATGGTGTGTCACAGTGGCTCTCTTCTTGTGCATGTCTAGGGCAAACCAGCCTTTCTCACCGAAATGTCTGGTGTAGGTGACCGTGTCTCCCGGGTACAAGTCTCTGTCAGGGTGACCTTCCCAGATGTGGGATTCCACGTCCCTCCTGTTTATAAATACCTCGGCATACAGTCCTTGCTCCTTGATAAAGCCCATCCCCCTCGGAGTTTGAAGGCTACGACTGTGCCCTGCTTATGTGGGGCCTGGTGAGTGGTGTGGTCCTTGCGGGCCTGGGCCTTGACTGCTAGGTCGTGTTGATCATGAGCCTTGCGTTGGGCCTGGTGTTTCTCCTCCTTCTCCTCCCACTTACGGGCGAGTTGGGCCTGGTAATCCTCCCAACTTAGGACTTCTACTGTCTCCCCTTTCTGTGTTTCTGCACCAGGCATCCCTATAAAGTCGGGTCCGGGATTCACCCAGCGGTACACAGTCCATTCTGCGTATACCTCACCTGGCAGGGTAGTAGGTATGATTGGGGCCGTCATGAACCGTTCCATCCCCGTGGCCTGGTCCCAAGGTTCAAGGCGCTGGAGACGGTGAGTACCGCAGGGAGGTGGCACTGCAACGGGGCCTATCAGTAGGTCTTCTGTCACCGGGGCAGGGTCAGCGTTCTTACCTGCCGCAGCGGTGTCTTCGATGTTGACTGGCTCTGCTGGCGGCGGAATCTGCAGCGGTGTTGGCAGCGGCTCCTGGAGTGATGTTGGTGGCGGTGCTGGTGGATGCTCCGCAGACAGTGTCCAGTACGGGGCCTTGGTCTTCACTCGCAGCTGCAGACATTGTTCAATCAGCTCGTCCACTCCAGCCTGCAGGGACTCGTCATCAGCGGTGGATGCCTGGTTGCGGTGCCTCTCCGGGTAGCCGGGTCTGCTCCAACCCCACGCTCTGGCTCCGGGCGGCTGGCCATGGCGTCCTCCATGTGGCTGGCTCCTTCCTCTTCCTTTTCCGGCTGTCATGATCCGGGTCGGAGTTTGCCATTTTTCCCCTGTTCCGGCCTGGTCATGGTGGGGTTAACTATTCCTGCCTCTCTTTGATTTGGGAGTGGCTATTTATTGGTTCTCTTGCTGGCAGCTTGTGTCAGTGATAGTTTTGGGCTTGCTGAGACTGCTACCTGTGATACCCCTGTGTTCCTTTTGCCTCTGACCTCCCTTACCTGTACCTGCCCTGTCTCCTGTACCCAACCTAGGCTGACTCTTGTGTGTATCCCCTCCGTTTGTGACCCGGCTAAGACTCTGACTTTGTCTCCTGCTTCCCGTTTTTGTTATCACACGTCTGTCTGGCTTTTTGACCTTTTGGCTTACTCTGACTCCGTTCTCTGTCTCACGTCTTTGGTACCTTTGCTCCTGGTTGGTTCGGACCCTCGGCTTGTTTATTGACCACGGTTTCTGTTTTCCCCTTTAAACAATACACTTACCAACTGTTACGGACTTGGCTTGTTTTGACCACTCTCTGTCGCCACCTGGTGGCGCAGTGCAGCGTGCACTGGGCTGCGGTGTGGTAAGTGTGACCTCTTTTTCTGTCACCCACTCTCCTTCATGGAGTCTGCACATACCTGCATTGCTGCAGCATGATATTATCACTGACCGCGAAACATTTAAAAGAGATTCACACTTTTTTTTTTTTTTTCTCTTTCTCTCTCTCTCTGGTCATGGATCCACTGCATACCTTGGTTGATCAAATAACTAACTTGACACAGATGATGCAGACATTATCCATGGAGCATAGGACCTTGACTACCTCTCAGAAGCAGGTGCAGAGGGAGCTTGCAGAAACAGTTAAAATAGTCCAGGGTGTTTCCTCTCCCTCTGTCAGTAAGTCAGGTGAGATGACTGATGTTTTTCTGCACTCTCCTGAACCCTATGTTAAATTACCTGACACGTTCTCTGGTGAGAAGAAAAAATTCCACGTGTTCAAGGAGAGTTGCAAACTTTTTTTTTCCCTTAGACCCCGATCTTCAGGGGATGAGAATCAGCTGGTGGGGATAGTTATATCTTTACTTCAGGAGGGTCCGCAGGCGTGGGCATTTTCCTTAGCTCCGACCGCCCCTGAAAGAATGTCTGTGAATATGTTCTTTGATGCTCTGGGACTGATATATGATGAACCTGATCGTGTTAGACTGGCAGAGGACACAATTATGGGGCTCTCTCAGGGTAAGCTCTCAGCTGAGTGGTACTGTTCGGAGTTCCGGCTGTGGTCTTCAGAGATTTCCTGGAGCAACTCAGCTCTCAGGTGTTTGTTCCTGAGGGGACTGTCTGAACATTTAAAGGATGCTCTGGCTCTCTATCCTTCACCCAGTTCTTTGGAAGAGGCCATGACTCAGGCTGTCTGCATGGATCGGAGGTTACGAGAGAGAGGAATCATGCAACGGGAGGCTCCTTTTCTTCCTGGTAAACCAGAGTCTTTGCCACCTGTAGAGTCCATGGAAGTGGGAGCCATCACTCTCAAAGAAAAGGAGAGGAGACGTCGGCGACTTGGCAAACTCTGTTTCTACTGTGAAGATCCCGGACATTGGAAAATGGACTGTCCTTCCTGCTCACTGACTAGCAAGCGACTGAATCTGGGTGATTGTCGTGGTGGTCACTCAGATTCAGAGGTACCTTTTTCTTCATTTTCAAAGATATTGTTGAAAGTGGAACCTACTGTTATGGACTGTGTTTTTGCTACCTCGGCTTTTGTAGACTGCGGGTCCTCCATGAATTTTATTGACTCCAAACTGGTGGCCACTTGCAAGTTAGGGACAGTTAGGCTGGAGACTCCCATTAAACTTGTGGCTATCGACTCATCACCTATCGCAAAGAGTGGGGTTAATTTAATCTCTGAGGAGTTTACCCTCAAGGTGGGGGCCTTACACCAGGAGCGTATGTCATGTTTTGTCCTGGACAATCTCCCGGCTGGACTGGTGTTAGGTTTTCCATGGTTACAACTACATAACCCGGTAATTGACTGGGGGTCCCGGGATATTGTAAAGTGGGGACCTAAATGTTCTAAATGTTGCCTTATTTCGGTGTCTGTGTCATCCGTCAGTCTCGAGGGTATTCTGGAGTACCTGAGAGACTTTGAGGATGTGTTCTCGGAAAAAGAGGCTGAGGGTTTACCACCTCACCGCTCATTTGATTGTACTATAGACCTGGTTTCTAATGCTAAATTGCCCAAGGCCCGTTTATACAATCTATCTGGTCCTGAGAGATCTGCCATGAAAGAATACATCTCTGAGAGTCTTCGTAAAGGGCACATTCGCCCCTCTGTATCCCCTGTGGCGGCTGGGTTCCTTTTTGTTAAAAAAAAAGATGGTGGTCTGGGCCCATGCCTCGATTTCTGAGAGCTAAATAAGATTACGGTGAGGAACACTTATCCACTCCCGCTTTTCCCTGATTTGTATAACCAACTATCTGGGGCCAAGTGGTTTTCTAAATTAGACCTCCGTGGGGCATACAATCTTATCCGTATACGTGAGGGGGATGAGTGGAAAACTGCCTTTCTCACCTCAGAGGGACTGTCTGAGAATTTGGTTATGCCTTTTGGTCTGACAAATGCGCCAGCAGTTTTCCAGAATTTTATCAATCATGTCTTCTCTAACTTCATTGGGCACTTTATGGTAGTCTATCTCGATGATATTGTGGTGTACTCAATGGATAGGCAGGATCACATACGTCATCTTCGTGCAGTTCTCCAGAGGCTACGGGAGAACTGCCTTTTTGCTAAACCTGAGAAATGTTTATTTGTTGTTCGGGAATTATCCTTTCTGGGGTTTATCTTGTCTGCTGAGGGGTTCCGTATGGACCCTAGAAAGGTTCAGGCCATTGTTGATTGGGTGCAACCTAAAGATCTTAAAGGTCTCCAGCGTTTTCTAGGATTCGCAAATTATTATCGAAAATTTATTAAGGGATTTTCGTAGATTGTCAAACCCCTCACAGATTTAACTCAGAAAGGGTCTGATGTCAAGAATTGGTCGGCTCCTGCTGTAGCGGCCTTTTCAGCATTAAAAAAATGTTTCATGTCCGCCCCTGTTTTGATTCAACCAGATCCATCAGAACCATTTATTGTAGAGGTGGACGCCTCTGAGGTGGGGGTGGGAGCGGTGTTGTCCCAGGGACCTGCCACTCTAACTAACTTAAGACCCTGTGCTTTCTTCTCTAGGAAATTCTCTCCCACAGAAAAGAATTATGATGTGGGGAATCGAGAATTGTTGGCCATTAAATTGGCTTTTGAAGAATGGAGGCATTTTTTGGAGGGGGCTGTCCATAAAATCACTGTAATTACGGACCATAAGAATCCGGCTTATATTGAGTCGGCCAAAAGACTGACTCCGAGACAGGCTAGATGGTCACTATTTTTCTCTCGGTTTCAGTTCTCTATCACCTTTCGGCCAGGTTCTAAAAACATTAAGGCTGATGCCTTGTCTCGTAGTCTGGACCCGATGTCACCTCCTGAGCCTCCTTCCTCCATTCTTCAGCCTGGTGTGGTGGTGGCCGGGGTTTCCTCTGAGTTGTAGCGAGAGATTCGGGAGGCCCAGTCTCTTGCTCCTCTGTCTATGCCTGTGGGTAAGCTCTTTGTGCCTGTTCAACTTTGTCTCATTTCGTCTCAGGGTTCTCCAAGAGTTCCATGATTCTGTTTTGAGTGGGCACCCTGGAATCGCGGCCACCTGTAGAGCTATTGCTAGGTTGTTTTGGTGGTCCTCATTGGCCTCGGATGTGGTTAGATTTGTGTCCTCCTGTTTTGTATGTGCCCGTGCTAAGAACTCGCATAATCGGCTGGCCGGGGAATTGGTGCCATTGCCAATTTCTGATAGACCATGGACGCATCTGTCCATGGATTTTATCACCGATCTTCCTCCTTCTAATGGAAAAACTGTCATTTGGGTGGTGGTGGACAGATTTAGTAAGCAGGCGCATTTTGTACCTTTGTCAGGTTTGCCGAATGCTGAGACGCTTGCTAAGTTGTTTGTGGAACATGTGGTGCGATTGCATGGTGTGCCTTTGAATGTGGTTTCAGATAGAGGGGTGCAGTTTGTGTCCAAGTTCTGGAGGGCTTTTTGTAAAAGGCTGGGTGTCTGTTTGACCTTTTCTTCTGCTTACCATCCTGAGACTAATGGTCAGACAGAGAGAACCTATCAGTCTCTGGAACAAATTTTGCGATGTCTGGTCACGGCTCGGCAGGACGATTGGTATTCCTCTTTGCCTGTGGCTGAGTTTGCTTTTAATAATCGCATTAATCAGTCCACAGGTACCTCCCCTTTCTTCTGTAACTATGGTTTCCACCCTCATTTTAGGGGAATTTTCCCGACTGGATTCGGGATGTCCTGGGGCTGATTTTGCGATTCAACGGTTAGGGGAGGTGTGGCAGGAAGTTCGAAAGAATATTGGTGGGGCTCAGGGTAAATATAAATTCTTTGCTGACAAGAAACGATCTGTAGGGCCTGTATTCCGGGTTGGGGATAAGGTATGGTTGTCTACCCGGAATATAAAGCTCAAGATTCCTTCAGCTAAGTTGGGGCCTAAGTTCATCGGCCCTTACAAGATTATGGAGGTGGTCAACCCGGTATCCTTTCGTTTACGTCTTCCTCCATCTTTTCGGATTCCCAACGTGTTCCATAAAGCCCTTTTGAAACCGTTGGGTCCTTCCTCAGGGGGGTATCCTTCTCCACCACCCGTGTCGGTGGAAGGCCAGAATGAATTTGAGGTGGAACGGATTGTGGACTCCCGCATGGTCCGTCGTTCCCTCCAGTACCTCATTCATTGGAAGGGTTACGGCCCTGAGGACCTGTCCTGGGTTCCGGCATGGTTGGTCCATGCGGATCGATTGGTCCGGGCCTTTCACACCCGCTATCCTGGGATACCTGGGGGTCCAGTGGCCCCCCCTTGAGAGAAGGGTACTGTCATGATCCGGGTCGGAGTTTGCCATTTTTCCCCTGTTCCGGCCTGGTCATGGTGGGGTTAACTATTCCTGCCTCTCTTTGATTTGGGAGTGGCTATTTATTGGTTCTCTTGCTGGCAGCTTGTGTCAGTGACAGTTTTGGGCTTGCTGAGACTGCTACCTGTGATACCCCTGTGTTCCTTTTGCCTCTGACCTCCCTTACCTGTACCTGCCCTGTCTCCTGTACCCAACCTAGGCTGACTCTTGTGTGTATCCCCTCCGTTTGTGACCCGGCTGCGGTGTGGTGTGACCTCTTTTTCTGTCACCCACTCTCCTTCATGGAGTCTGCACATACCTGCATTGCTGCAGCATGATACCTGCTCTCTCCTTCTTGAGCGGTTTCATTTTCTTTGTCTCCGCCCACCATTGAGGATCAGGAGGCGGATCTCGGCTGCTGATGGACACGTCCTCAAGGTACAGAGATATTTAGACTGGGTGGCCATTGTTTTTCGCGCTTCTCAGTTCGTTTACGCCCACAACTCCACGCCCTTCTTACTCTCCTGCGCTCCTCGTGGCGCTGTAATGGCGACGGTTTTGGTGGGAATTTTGGCGGCAAATGGCAATACACAGTCTTTAAGCAGATCACAGTTCAAATACAGTTCTGGCACAGTTCTAAGGTGCACATGACCCGATTTTCAGGCTTAAGTAGATGCTGTTCGTGACGCCATTATTTGGAGCACCCCTACGTAAGTGCAATGGGGTACCGGGTCCTTCGGTTCTCAGTGGGGATTTCTGGATAGAAAGTTAGTCAGATGCTGACTGGACTTCACCCAGGCAGCACCCTGGGAGACAGAAGCTGGCTGGGCTTCACCCAGGCAGTCCCTGTCAGGCAGACAGAGGGGAAGGAGGAACATCACAGAGCGCCGCGAAGGACCTTTGTGATCTCGTGGTCACACGACCACGACGTCACAAAGGTCCTTCGTGGTACGCAATGCATCCCTGGGAATGGAAGCCTCCGCATGCACCACTGAGAGCCAGGAGAACTCCAGGGGCCATCGGAAGGTAAGTATATCCATATTTTTTATTTTTATTCTTTGTCTTTACATGAATATGGATCCCAGGGCCTGAAGGAGTCTCCTCTGCTCCAGACCTTGGGAACCATATGAGACCGCTCCCTGCACATGCCATACCCGGAGTATAAGACGACTCCTGACTTTTGAGAAGATTTTCAGGGGTTAAAAAGTCGTCATATTCGCTGGAAAATACGGTAGTATTAAATCCTTTAACCCCTTAGTGACAGAGCCAATTTGGTACTTAATGACCGAGCCAATTTTTACAATTCTGACCAGTGTCACTTTATGAGGTTATAACTCTGGAACGCTTTATCGGATCCCGCTGATTCTGAGATTGTTTTTTCGTGACATGTTGTACTTCAAGTTAGTGGTAACATTTCTTCGATATTACTTGCGATTATTTATGAAAAAAATGGAAATATGGCGAAAATTTTTAAAATTTTGCAATTTTCAAACTTTGTATTTTTATGCCCTTAAATCAGAGAGATATGTCACAAAAAAGTTAATAAATAACATTTCTCACATGTCTACTTTACATCAGCACAATTTTGGAAACAATTTTTTTTTTTGTTAGGGAGTTATAAGGGTTAAAAGTTGACCAGCAATTTCTCATTTTTACAACACCATGTTTTTTTTAGGGACCACATCACCTTTGAAGTGATTTTGAGGGGTCTATATGATAGAAAATAACCAAGTGTGACACCATTCTAAAAACTGCACCCCTCAAGCTGCTCAAAACCACATTCAAGAAGTTTATTAACCCTTTACGTACTTCACAGGAACTAAAACAATGTGGAAGAAAAAAATTAACATTTTACTTTTTTTTGCAAACATTTTACTTCAGAACCATTTTTTTTAATTTTCACAAGTGTAAAAACAGAAATTTAACCACAAATTTTGTTGTGCAATTTTTCCTGAGTACGCCGATACCCCATATGTGGAGGTAAACCACTGTTTGGGCGCACCGCAGAGCTTGGAAGTGAAGGAGCACCGTTTGACTGTTTCAATGCAGAATTGGCTGGAATTGAGATCGGACGCCATGTCGCGTTTGGAGAGCCCCTAATGTGCCTAAACAGTGGAAACCCCCCACAAGTGACACCATTTTGGAAACTAGACCCCCCAAGGAACTTATCTAGATGTGTGGTGAGCACTTTGAACCCCCAAGTGCTTCACAGAAGTTTATAACGTAGAGCCGTGAAAATAAAAAATCGCATTTGTTTTCACAAAAATGATTTTTTCGCCCACAAATTCTTATTTTCACAAGGGTAACAGGAGAAATTAGACCACAAAAGTTGTTGTGCAATTTCTCGTGAGTACGTCGATACCCCATATGTGGAGGTAAACCACTGTTTGGGCGCACCGCAGAGCTTGGAAGTGAAGGAGCACCGTTTGACTTTTTCAATGCAGAATTGGCTGGAATTGAGATCGGATGCCATGTCGCGTTTGGAGAGTCCCTGATGTGCCTAAACAGTGGAAACCCCCCACAAGTGATACCATTTTGGAAACTAGACCCCCCAAGGAACTTATCTAGATGTGTGGTGAGCACTTTGAACCCCCAAGTGCTTCACAGAAGTTTATAACGTAGAGCCGTGAAAATAAAAAATCTCATTTTTTCTACAAAAATGATCTTTTTGCCCCAAAATTTTTATTTTCACAAGGGTAACAGGAGAAATTAGACCACAAAAGTTGTTGTGCAATTTCTCCTGAGTACGTCGATACCCCATATGTGGAGGTAAACCACTGTTTGGGCGCACCGCAGAGCTTGGAAGTGAAGGAGCACCGTTTGACTTTTTCAATGCAGAATTGGCTGGAATTGAGATCGGATGCCATGTCGCGTTTGGAGAGTCCCTGATGTGCCTAAACAGTGGAAACCCCCCACAAGTGATACCATTTTGGAAACTAGACCCCCCAAGGAACTTATCTAGATGTGTGGTGAGCACTTTGAACCCCCAAGTGCTTCACAGAAGTTTATAACGTAGAGCCGTGAAAATAAAAAATCTCATTTTTTCTACAAAAATTATCTTTTTGCCCCAAAATTTTTATTTTCACAAGGGTAACAGGAGAAATTAGACCACAAAAGTTGTTGTGCAATTTCTCCTGAGTACGTCGATACCCCATATGTGGAAGTAAACCACTGTTTGGGCGCACCGCAGAGCTTGGAAGTGAAGGAGCACCGTTTGACTTTTTCAATGCAGAATTGGCTGGAATTGAGATCGGATGCCATGTCGCGTTTGGAGAGTCCCTGATGTGCCTAAACAGTGGAAACCCCCCACAAGTGATACCATTTTGGAAACTAGACCCCCCAAGGAACTTATCTAGATGTGTGGTGAGCACTTTGAACCCCCAAGTGCTTCACAGAAGTTTATAACGTAGAGCCGTGAAAATAAAAAATCTCATTTTTTCTACAAAAATGATCTTTTTGCCCCCAAATTTTTATTTTCACAAGGGTAACAGGAGAAATTAGACCACAAAAGTTGTTGTGCAATTTCTCCTGAGTACGTCGATACCCCATATATGGGGGTAAACCACTGTTTGGGCGTACCGCAGAGCTTGGAAGAGAAGGAGTGTCGTTTTACTTTTTCAATGTAGAATTGGCTGGAATTGAGATCGGACGCCATGTCACGTTTGGAGAGCCGCTGATGTGCCTAAACAGTAGAGACCCCCCACATATGACACCATTTTGGAAACTAGACCCCTTAAGGAACTTATCTAGATGTGTGGTGAGCACTTTAAACCCCCAGGTGCTTCACAGAAGTTTATAACGTAGAGCCGTGAAAATAAAAAAATCGCATTTTTTCTACAAAAATGATCTTTTTGCCTCCAAATTTTTATTTTACCAAGGGTAACAGGAGAAAATGGACCCCAGAAGCTGTTGTACAATTTGTCTTGAGTACGCCGACACCCCATATGTGGGGGTAAACCACTGTTTGGGCGCATGGCTGAGCTCGGAAGCAAAGGCGCGCCATTTGACTTTTCAATGCAAAATTGACTGGAATTGAGATCGGACGCCATGTCGCGTTTGGAGAGCCCCTGATGTGCCTAAACAGCAGAAACCCCCCAAAAGTGACCCCATTTTGGAAACTAGACCCCCCATGGAACTTATCTAGATGTGTAGTGAGAACTTTGAATGCCCAAGTGCATCACAGAAGTTTATAATGCAGAGTCGTGAAAATAAAAAATATATATTTTTTAACAATAAAGATTTTTTAGCCCCCAAGTTTTTATTTTCACAAGGGTAACAAGAGAAATTGGACCCCAAAAGTTGTTGTCCAATTTGTCCTGAGTATGCTGGTACCCTATATGTGGGGGTAAACCACTGTTTGGGCGCATGGCAGAGCTCGGAAGGGAAGGAGTGCCATTTTGGAATGCAGACTTTGATAGAATTGTCTGCGGGCGTTATGTTGCCTTTGCAGACCCCTAATGTACCTAAACAGTAGAAACCCCCAACAAGTGACCCCATTTTGGAAAATAGACCCCCCAAGGAACTTATCTAGATATGTGGTGAGAACTTTGAATGCCCAAGTGCTTCACAGAAGTTTATAATGCAGAGTAGTGAAAATAAAAAATATTTTTTTTCCCACAAAAAAGATTTTTTTAGCCCCCAAATTTTTATTTTCACAAGGGTAACAAGAGAAATTGGACCCCAAAAGTTGTTGTCCAATTTGTCCTGAGTATGCTGGTACCCCATATGTGGGGGTAAACCACTGTTTGGGCGCACGGCAGAGCTCGGAAGGGAAGGAGCGCCATTTTGCAATGCAGACTTTGATAGAATTGTCTGCGGGCGTTATGTTGCGTTTGCAGACCCCTAATGTACCTAAACAGTAGAAACCCCCACAAGTGACCAAATTTTGGAAACTAGACCCCCTAAGGAACTTATCTAGATATGTGGTGAGAACTTTGAAAGCTCAAGTGCTTCACAGAAATTTATAATGCAGAGTAGTGAAAATAAAAAAATATATTTTTTTCCAACAAAAAAGATTTTTAGCCCCCAAGTTTTTATTTTCACAAGGGTAACAGGAGAAATTGGACCCCAAAAGTTGTTGTCCAATTTATCCCGAGTACGCTGATGCCCCATATGTGGGGGTAAACCACTGTTTGGGCGCACGGCAGAGCTCAGAAGGGAGGGAGTACCATTTGACTTTTTTAGCGCAAAATTGGCTGTCGTGTTTGGAGACCCCCTGATGTACCTAAACAGTGGAAACCCCCCAATTCTAACTCCAACCCTAACCCCAACACAGCCCTAACCCTAATCTCAACCCGATCCATAATCCTAATCACAACCCTAATGATAATCACAACCCTAACCCCAAAACAGCCCTAATCTCAACCCTAACTATAACCCTAATCAAAACCCTAAATCCAACACACCCCTAACCCTAATCCCAACCCTAACCCTAATCCCAACCCTAATCCCAAACGTAACACTAATCCCAACCCTAATCCAAACCCTAACCCTAATCCCAACTCTAACCCTAACTTTAGCCCCAACCCTAACTTTAGCCCCAACCCTAACCATAACTTTAGGCCCCGTCGTCACAAAAAAAGTTCAATGTAACCTTTTTTTTGTACGTCGCGTCCGCCATTTCCGCGGATGCGTGGCCGTAACTCTGCCCCCTCCTCCCCAGGACATAGACTGGGCAGCGGATGCGTTGAAAAACTGCATCCGCTGCCCACGTTGTGCACAATTTTCACAACGTGCGTCGGTACATCGGGCCGACGCATTGCGACCGCCCCGTACCGACGCAAGTGTGAAAGAAGCCTTAGGCTACTTTCAGACATAGCGCATTTTTGAGCGCTATTTTGCGGGCGCTTTTCAAAAATGCGCAATGTCATTTTCGTCTGCCGGCAAAGTGAATGAGAAATTCACTTTGCCGTTCAGACACACCGCAAAAAAACGCGGCGCTTTTGTCTGCAAACACGCCGGCGTAAAAAGAATTGACATGTCAATTCTTTACGCAGCGGCGTGTCTGCGTATCCCCCTAGGGCCCCATATTACCTTCCACACACAGCGCCTTTGTCCTGGGTGTCGGCGTCTTTGTACGGAGGGGTTGACACCCAGGACCGGACGTGACGTCGGACAGGAAGAGGGAAGCCCCCGCCCCCCAGTGAAGCAGCATGGAGTCCTTCTGTGTGTGTGTGTGTGCGTGTGTGTGCGTGTGTGTGTCCCCATGCGACGCTAGTGCCACCATTGTGCTAAGTCGCCATATGGGACTACTACTCCCATCCGGTATTAGGATGGGAGAGTTGTCCCTGTGTCCGGCGACTTAGCACAATTGTAAAGTTACACAAAACACCTACACACAATACACATACATGACACACAGTACATACAACACATAACAGAGTATATACTCACCAACAGCACACTTGTAGGCGAAGCCCTCGATCCTCCAGGAAAAAATCCAAAAATAATAAACCAAATTCATACTCCCTGTCCGCAGAATCCATAAAACGAGTGTCCCACGCCGATCGGCTGCTCTCCGGCGATACACTGCCAGGAGCGAAGCTCCTAGCAGTGTATCGCGTACTGTTCCGGAGTTCAATGACTCCGGCGTCTCGGTTAACAGCAGTACAGCTGCGTTGAACTTTCCCACGCAGCACTGCCGTTAAGCGAGAGTGCCGGGGTCAATGACCGCCGGTAAACTCGCTCGCGCATGCGCAGTGACACACCGACAGGAACTATGGCTCCTGTCAGTGTGTTGCTGCAGCCGTGGAGAGCAGACATATCTCTGGATGTGTCTGTTCTCCATGGAAAATCTTGATACGTGGCACTTAAATATGTGGCAATTAAATACGTGACACGTGGCACTTATACGTGATACGTGTCACTTAAATACGTGGCACTGAAATACGTGATACGTGGCACTTTGATACGTGGCACGTGTCACTTAAATACGTGGCACGTGGCACTGAAATATGTGGCACGTGGCACTTTGATACGTGGCACGTGTCTCTTAAATACGTGGCACGTGGCACTGAAAGATGTGGCACGTGGCACTTTGATACGTGGCACGTGGCACTTTGATACGTGGCACGTGGGACTGAAATATGTGGCACGTGGCACTTTGATACGTGGCACGTGGCACTTTGATACGTGGCACGTGGCACTTTGATACGTGGCACGTGGCACTTTGATACGTGGCACTGAAATATGTGGCACGTGGCACTTTGATACGTGGCACGTGTCACTTAAATACGTGGCACGTGGCACTGAAATATGTGGCACGTGGCACTTTGATACGTGGCACGTGTCTCTTAAATACGTGGCACGTGGCACTGAAAGATGTGGCACGTGGCACTTTGATACGTGGCACTTTGATACGTGGCACGTGGCACTTTGATACGTGGCACGTGACACTGAAATATGTGGCACGTGGCACTTTGATACGTGGCACGTGGCACTTTGATACATGGCACGTGGCACTTTGATACGTGGCACGTGGCACTTTGATACGTGGCACTGAAATATGTGGCACGTGGCACTTTGATACGTGGCACGTGTCACTTAAATACGTGGCACGTGGCACTGAAATATGTGGGACACGTCGCACAAAAAAGTTACATGTAGTTTTTTTTGTGTCGACGGTCCGCCGAAGCACGACGCATCCGTCGCACGACGGATGCGACATGTGGCAATCCGTCGCACGACGGATGCGACATGTGGCAATCCGTCGCAATGCGTCGCTAATGCAAGCCAATGGAGAAAAAACGCATCCTGCAAGCACTTTTGCAGGATGCGTTTTTTCTCCAACGACGCATTGCGACGGAAGCCAAAAAACGCTAGTGTGAAAGTAGCCTAACCCTAACCCTAGCCCTAAATTTAGCCCCAACCCTAACCCTAACTCTAACCCTAACCCTAACCCTAACTCTAACCCTAACTCTAACCCTAACCCTAACCCTAACCCTAATTTTAGCCCCAACTTGTCTTCTCCTGCCGGCCGGCAGATGGCAGCAGATGGCGGGCGCACTGCGCATGCGCCCGCCATGATGAAAAAGCCGGCTGGCAGGAGAAGACAGAAGAGGACCCAGGGACCCCGGGTGAGTATGATAGGGTCCCCGAATCCCCCTATTTCTCTGTCCTCTGATGTGCGATCACATCAGAGGACAGAGAAATAACTGATCGCTTTTTTTTTTTTTTTTTTTTTTGCGGTCGCCGGTAAACTGTTAATTACCGGCGATCGCAAAGCAGGGGTCGGTGCAAACCGACCCCGATCATGTTCTTTGGGGTCTCGGCTACCCCCGGCAGCCGAGACCCCAAAGAACATCCGGGTGCCGGGCGGCGGGCGCACTGCGCGTGCGCCCGCCATTTTTTCCCGGAAAAAAGATGGCGGCGCCCATGGGGAGACACGAGGAGCACCGGGGGAGGTAGGTAAGTATTGGGGGGCTATTGGGGGCCATCGGGGACCCTATTTCTCTGTCCTCCGATGTGCGATCACATCGGAGGACAGAGAAATTAAACGGCAAATCGCGTTTTGTTTTTTTTTGTTGCGACCGCCGGTAAACGGTTAATTACCGGCGATCGCAACTCGGGGGTCAGTAAAAACCCCCCGAATCATGTTCTCTGGGGTCTCGGCTACCCTCGGCAACCGAGACCCCAGAGAAAATCCGACTCTGGGGGGCGCTATTCACTTTCTCCACAGCGCCGTTAATTAACGGCGCTGTGGTTTAAGTACCCTTAGCGGCCGCCGTTAAAAGGCGTATCGGCGGTCGTTAAGGGGTTAATGAGCATCTATTAGATGGCAAATTTGGTGCCAGAAACCACGGTAATTTAAGTTCCAGTAACGTACGGTAAAGTATCCCACCACTACCGCGCACACACAGTGAAATTGCTAATGGTCATTAAATGCATTAATTTTGCCTGCACAGTGGTTCAGCGGTTAGCACTGCAGCCTTGCAGCACACGTGTACTGGGTTCTAATCCCATCAAGGACAACATCTGCAAAGAGTTTGTATGTTTGCATTGGTTTCCCCCAGGTGGTCCGGTTTTCTACCACACTCAAAAGAAATACTGATAGATAATCTAGTTTGTGAGCCCCAATGGGGACAGTGCTGCCAATGTATGTAAAGAGCTGAGGAATTAATGACGCTATATAAGGGAGTAAAATCACTAAATAAATATATTTCTCACTACAGATCACTGTAAAAAGCATGAATCTGTCAAAGAATGTATGAAATAAAACTATCCAGATAAAGACTGGAAGAGATATACTGTATTTTTCGGACTATAAGACGCACCAGACCTTAAGATGCACCTAGGTTTTAGAAGAGGAAAATAGAAAATAATTGAAGCAAAAAATGTGGTCATGACGCATTGTTATGGGGGGATCTGCTGCTTACACCGTCATAAGGGTAATGTCCCCCAATTCTGTACAAATATCTCCCATCCTGATATATATATCTCCAACCTGGTATATATGCCCCCATCCAGGTACATATGGCCCTTGATTCAGGTATACATAGCCCCCCATTCAGGCTCCCTATCCAAGTATACATGGCTCCCCATCCAGGTATATATGACCCCCCCATCCTGGTATAAATAGCCCCTCATTCAGGTACACATGTCCCCCATCTCCATCATGGTACACATGGCCTCCATCCTCATCATGGTATGCATGGTCCCCCCATCCAGGTACACATGGCCCCATCACGCTGCACTCACAGAAAAAATGATTCTACTTACCTTTTCTCCACTCCCTCACAGCATGGCATCTTGTTGTGATGCCAGTAGCGGATTGCAGCATATAAGCAACGCATGGCATGCCAGGACTATGGGAGCAGAGAGCAGTGAATATTAATTTTCTTTAATAGGAAGAAAGAAGGTGGACATGGTGGTATAGGTGGAAAAGGCAAGGGAGGAGTACCTTTTTTACCCTCACCCTACATTGCCTGAGTTGTGTTCTGCCCACGGTGAGAGAGAGTGGGCGTTCAGTGTTATGAGCCCTGGTCCATGTAGTCTTCTTAAAGAAGATAAGAGCACCCACTAACCCTGTGTCTCTACAATACTCTTCCGCTGTTTTTGTAACACTGCTTCCTGCTAATACGGAACGTATCAAATGGTTGTGCAGGGCATTGTGGCGTTTTAATAAAGTTTTGCCAAATTTCAACCAATACTAACCTGTCTTTTCGAGGTGGCAGTGCTGCCCCAGTGTTATCGCCTTTCTCCTCCTCTGCCTTATTCTTCCAATGAGACCCCGCTGTCAGATGGGAAAGCCGTCAGTAGTTTCTCCACCAGTATGTGCTTGTATTCATGCATTTTGCGATCCCTCTCCAGTGACAGAAGTAATGATGGTGTGTTGACCTTGTAGCAGGGATCCAGTAGGATGGCCACCAAGTAATCTGCACTGTTAACAACACGGGCAACTCGTCAGTTATTGCGCAGGCACAACAGCATGTATCAGCTTATGTGTGCCAGGCTGCCCAGAGGCAATGACAAACTGTTCTCAGTGTGAGGTGCATCATCTGGGTACTCTCTATCCATCAGACATGCTCCAGTGATGCCTGAGAGCTGCTCTGAGTGCCACCCTGCTGTGAACATTGCTTGTCCCTCCTCCTCATCATCATACCAAACTGTCCCTGGCTGTACAAAAGGGTACCTGGCTACTGATGAAACAGTAACCACCCACTTGGGCCATGTGTGGATAAGAGGCCTGATAACGGTGTGAATTGGCCCTGCTCCTCTTCCTCCTGTGCCACCACCTCATCCATCATCACCTGAATTGCTTTTTTCCTGACCACAACTCTTGCACAGTGTTTGATTTCTACCCCTATGAGAGTAGTTTAAGCCTGCTGTCATTTCCCCCTGACTGTGCTTAAGCTGGTAGTGCATGTATAACTGTGACCAGATGAGGAAGCGGAGTAGGAGGAGGAAACAACCTGAACAGAGAAACATTCAGCAATCCTCAGCGGTGGTAGGACATTGGCTAAAATGCCTTCCGCCTATGTCCCAGCCGCAACTACATTTACTCAGTGGGCATTTAGAGAGATGTAATGTCCATGACTGTGCTTACTGGTTCAGGTATCGGGGGTTATGTGGACCTTGCCACTGATGGCTTTGCACAGTGCACACCTTATTTTGTCCACAACATGTGTATGCAGGGCAGGATGGCACACCTGGAAAAGTAGTGAAGGTTGGGAAGAATGTACTGCAGGACATCCGCCGCCATCAGTCATTTTAAACTATATGTCTCCATGAAACGGAATGACAGTGGAGCGCCCCCAGACGCAGGGCCGCGGGGTACTCGGTACCGGGCTTCTCTGTCTCAGTTCTGGGGTTGTCACGGTGGCTAGACCCGGTCCGTGACCCTGCTAAGGGGCGTCCAATTAAAGGTGTAGGTGGTGGTGCGAGGTGCAGGTCGCGATGAATAACGAGGACACAGGGTTGCAGTCTCTTTACCTTTTTACTGAAGGCTTCAGGATCCGCACTCCAGAGCACTGTTAACAGGGCTGGCTGAGACCGGCCGGTCCAAAGGCACATCCAGAGTTCCCTTTGCAGGTGGAAATCAGTGTCTACCTTCTAGCGCCTGTGTGTTGTATTACTTCCCTTCTGAGCACCACGGGATAGTCCTCACAACTGTCGTATCTATTTCTGTTCTTTCTCTTTCTCTCTACGTCCCCCAGATGATATGGATGGGACGCACCCGTATGACGGGGTAGGCCTGGAGCTATTTTATAGGGACCCTAGGGATGCCCCTCTCCCACAGTTTGCCTCCGTTATCTTCGTTAGGTGAAATGGTGAGACAGCCAACCTATGGTCAACTGTGTTGTGAACTGTGTTTTTGGGCACCCTCTGGTGGTCACTAACGGTATTGTGTTAGGGATGTCTTGTTGCAGGCCTGAGCTCCAGCTGTGTCGTTAAGCAGCGGGTGTTCCCTATTTAAGTCTCCTCTGGACTCAGTCTCTTGCCTGGCATCGTTGTATCCAGACCTATATGGTCTCCTCCGGATTCCTTTCAGTCTGTCTCATGCAAGAAAAGCTAAGTCCGTTTTGTATAATTTGGATCGTTTGCATTTTTCAGTGTTTTTGTCCAGCTTGCTTAATATTTGATTTTCTGGCTCGCTGGAAGCTCTAGGGGGCTGATATTCTCCCCCCGCACCGTCAGTCGGTGTGGGGGTTCTTGAATATTCAGCGTGGATGTTTTTGTAGGGTTTTCTGCTGACCGCATAGTCCACTATCTATTTTCTGCCTATCTAGACTAGTGGGCCTCACTTTGCTGAATCTAGTTCATCTCTATGTTTGTGTTTTCCTCTTGCCTCACCGTTATTATTTGTTGGGGGCGTTCTATATCTTTGGGGTTCAATTTCTCTGGAGGCAAGTGAGGTCTTATTTTCCCTCTAGGGGTAGTCAGTTCTCCGGCTGACTCGAGACGTCTAGAACCAACGTAGGCACGTTCACCGGCTGCTTCTAGTTGTGTGTGTTAGGATCAGGTATGCGGTTAGCCCAGTTTCCACCTCCCTAGAGCAGTATTTATGTTTTTGCTATCTTGCCGGAATATCAGAGATCCTCTACCACTGGGATCATAACATTATGCCAGGCCGGAAGAAAATGTTTATTGCATCGCAGAAGCGGGATTAAAAAGAAGTTCTGAGTTTTTTTTTTTTGTTGTTGCTGCAGTTTGCCTAGCTTCTTCCATCCCCTTTTTCTCTGAGTGGCTGGAACTCTGCTGCAGATATGAATGTGCAGACTCTGACTTCTAGTGTGGATCAGCTTGCTGCTAGGGTGAAAAGCATTCAGGATTTTGTTATCCATAGCCCTATGTCTGAACCAAAAATACCTATTCCTGAGCCGTTTTTTGGAGATAGATCTAAGTTCCTGAATTTTAGGAATAATTGCAAATTGTTTCTGTCTCTGAAACCTCGTTCCTCTGGTGATTCCGCTCAGCAAGTTAAGATTGTTATTTCCTTCTTGCGCGGCGACCCTCAAGATTGGGCCTTCTCTCTGGCGCCAGGAGATCCTGCATTGGTGAATGTTGATGTGTTTTTCCTGGCACTTGGTTTGCTTTATGAGGAGCCTAATCTTGAAAATCAGGCTGAAAAGATGTTGCTGGCTATCTCTCAGGGTCAGGACGAAGCTGAGGTATATTGTCAAAAATTTCGAAAATGGTCCGTGCTTACTCAATGGAATGAGTGTGCACTGGCCGCAAATTTCAGAAATGGTCTTTCTGAAGCCATTAAAGATGTTATGGTGGGGTTTCCTATCCCTACAGGTCTGAATGATTCAATGGCTCTGGCCATTCAAATTGATCGACATTTGCGGGAGCGCAAATCTGTTAATCCTTTGGCGGTGCTGTCTGAACGGTCACCTGATTCTATGCAATGTGACAGAATTCTGACCAGAGTCGAGCGACAAAATCATAGACGTCAAAATGGGTTGTGTTTCTACTGTGGTGATTCAACACATGTTATCTCAGCATGCTCTAAACGCTTAAAAAAAATTGTTAATCCTGTCGCCATTGGTACTTTTCAGCCTAAGTTTATTTTGTCTGTGACTTTAATTTGTTCATTATCTTCTTACTCAGTTATGGCATTTGTGGATTCTGGTGCTGCTTTAAGTCTGATGGATTTGTCGTTTGCCAAGCGCTGTGGTTTTGTCCTGGAGCCTTTGGAAAATCCTATTCCTCTTAGAGGAATTGATTATACGCCATTGGCAGAGAATAAACCTCAGTATTGGACGCAAGTGACCATGTGCATGACTCCTGTACATCAGGAGGTGATTCGTTTTCTGGTACTGCATAAAATGCATGATGTTGTCGTTTTGGGTCTGCCATGGTTACAGGCCCATAATCCAGTTTTAGATTGGAAAGCTATGACTGTGTCTAGTTGGGGGTGTCAGGGGATTCATGGCGATTCTCCATTGGTGTCTATTGCTTTTTCTACTCCTTCTGAGATCCCTGAGTTTTTGTCAGACTTTCAGGATGTATTTAATGAGGCCAGGTCCAGTGCCCTTCCTCCTCATAGGGACTGTGATTGTGCTATAGATTTGATTCCTGGTAGTAAGTTTCCTAAGGGACGACTCTTTAGTTTGTCTGTGCCAGAGCATGCCGCGATGCGGAGTTATATAAAGGAGTCTTTGGAGAAGGGACATATTCACCCATCCTCTTCTCCTCTTGGTGCAGGATTCTTTTTTGTGGGCAAGAAAGACGGGTCTTTGAGACCTTGTATAGATTATCGTCTTCTGAATAAGATCACGGTTAAATTTCAGTATCCTTTGCCATTGTTGTCTGATTTGTTTGCTCGGATTAAGGGATCCAGTTGGTTCACCAAGATAGATCTTCGTGGTGCGTATAACCTTGTGCGCATAAAGCAGGGAGATGAATGGAAAACGGCATTTAATACGCCCGAGGGTCATTTTGAGTACCTGGTGATGCCTTTTGGATTATCGAATGCCCCTTCTGTGTTTCAGTCCTTCATGCATGACATTTTCCGGAAATATCTGGATAAGTTTATGATTATTTATCTGGATGATATTTTGTTTTTTTCTGATGATTGGGAGTCCCATGTGAACCAGGTCAGGATGGTGTTTCAGGTTCTGCGGGAGAATGCTCTATTTGTGAAGGGCTCAAAATGTATCTTTGGGGTACAGAAGGTTTCTTTTTTGGGTTTTATTTTTTCCCCTTCTACTGTGGAGATGGACCCAGTCAAGGTCCGTGCCATTCATGACTGAACTCAGCCCACGTCTGTTAAGAGCCTGCAGAAGTTCTTGGGCTTTGCTAATTTTTACCATCGTTTTATCGCTAATTTTTCCAGCGTGGTTAAACCTTTGACGGATATGACCAAGAAGGGTTCTGATGTTGCTAATTGGTCTCCTGCGGCCGTGGAGGCCTTTCGGGAGCTGAAGCGTCGGTTTACTTCAGCGCCAGTCTTGTGCCAGCCGGATGTCTCTCTTCCCTTCCAGGTTGAAGTTGATGCTTCTGAGATTGGTGCAGGGGCTGTTTTGTCGCAAAAAAGTTCTGATGGCTCCGTGATGAAGCCATGCGCCTTCTTTTCAAGAAAATTTTCGCCTGCTGAGCGGAACTATGATGTTGGTAATCGGGAGTTGTTGGCTATGAAGTGGGCATTTGAGGAGTGGTGACATTGGCTCGAGGGAGCTAGACATCGTGTGGTGGTCTTGACTGATCATAAAAATCTGATTTACCTCGAGTCTGCCAAGCGCCTGAATCCTAGACAGGCTCGTTGGTCGTTGTTTTTCTCCCGTTTTGACTTTGTGGTCTCGTACCTGCCTGGTTCGAAGAACGTGAAGGCTGATGCACTTTCTAGGAGTTTTGTGCCTGACTCTCCGGGAGTCTCGGAGCCGGCTGGTATTCTCAGAGAGGGAGTGATTTTGTCTGCCATTTCCCCAGATTTGCGACGAGTGCTGCAGAAATTTCAGGCTGATAGGCCTGATCGTTGCCCACCAGAGAGACTGTTTGTCCCTGACAGATGGACCAGCAGAGTTATTTCTGAGGTTCATTCTTCAGTGTTGGCGGGACATCCTGGGATTTTCGGTACCAGAGATTTGGTGGCTAGGTCCTTTTGGTGGCCTTCCTTGTCGCGGGATGTGCGTTCTTTTGTGCAGTCCTGTGGGATTTGTGCTCGGGCTAAGCCTTGCTGTTCTCGTGCCAGCGGGTTGCTTTTGCCCTTGCCTATCCCGAAGAGGCCTTGGATGCACATTTCCATGGATTTCATTTCGGATCTTCCGGTATCTCGGAAGATGTCTGTCATCTGGGTGGTGTGTGATCGTTTTTCTAAAATGGTCCATTTGGTACCCTTGCCTAAGTTGCCTTCCTCCTCTGATTTGGTCCCTTTGTTCTTTCAGAATGTGGTTCGTTTGCACGGCATCCCTGAGAATATTGTGTCTGACAGAGGATCCCAGTTTGTGTCCAGATTCTGGCGATCCTTTTGTGCCAAGATGGGTATTGATTTGTCTTTTTCATCGGCTTTTCATCCTCAGACTAATGGCCAGACCGAGCGAACTAATCAGACGTTGGAGACTTATTTGAGATGTTTTGTTTCTGCTGATCAGGACGATTGGGTTACCTTTTTGCCACTGGCCGAGTTTGCCCTTAATAATCGGGCTAGTTCTGCCACTTTGGTTTCACCCTTTTTCTGCAACTCTGGTTTTCATCCTCGTTTCTCCTCGGGCCAGGTTGAACCTTCTGACTGTCCTGGGGTTGATTCTGTGGTGGATAGGTTGCAGCGGATTTGGAACCATGTGGTGGACAATTTGAAATTGTCACAAGACAAGGCCCAGCGTTTTGCCAACCGCCGCCGCGGTGTGGGTCCCCGACTTCGTGTTGGGGATTTGGTTTGGTTGTCTTCTCGGCATGTTCCTTTGAAAGTCTCCTCTCCTAAGTTCAAGCCTCACTTTATCGGTCCTTATAAGATTTTGGAAATACTTAACCCGGTGTCTTTTCGCTTGGACCTTCCAGCGTCATTTGCTATTCATAATGTGTTCCATAGGTCCTTGTTGCGGCGGTACGTGGTGCCTATGGTTCCTGCTGTTGAGCCTCCTGCCCCGGTTTTGGTTGAGGGCGAGTTGGAGTACGTGGTGGAGAAGATTCTGGATTCTCGTATCTCTAGACGGAAACTCCAGTATTTAGTTAAATGGAAAGGCTATGGTCAGGAGGATAATTCCTGGGTTGTCGCCTCTGATGTTCATGCGGCTGATTTGGTTCATGCCTTTCACGCTGCTCATCCTGATCGCCCTGGGGGTCTTGGTGAGGGTTCGGTGACCCCTCCTCAAGGGGGGGGTACTGTTGTGAACTGTGTTTTTGGGCTCCCTCTGGTGGTCACTAACGGTATTGTGTTAGGGATGTCTTGTTGCAGGCCTGAGCTCCAGCTGTGTCGTTAAGCAGCGGGTGTTCCCTATTTAAGTCTCCTCTGGACTCAGTCTCTTGCCTGGCATCGTTGTATCCAGACCTATATGGTCTCCTCCGGATTCCTTTCAGTCTGTCTCATGCAAGAAAAGCTAAGTCCGTTTTGTATAATTTGGATCGTTTGCATTTTTCAGTGTTTTTGTCCAGCTTGCTTAATATTTGATTTTCTGGCTCGCTGGAAGCTCTAGGGGGCTGATATTCTCCCCCCGCACCGTCAGTCAGTGTGGGGGTTCTTGAATATTCAGCGTGGATGTTTTTGTAGGGTTTTCTGCTGACCGCATAGTCCACTATCTATTTTCTGCCTATCTAGACTAGTGGGCCTCACTTTGCTGAATCTAGTTCATCTCTACGTTTGTGTTTTCCTCTTGCCTCACCGTTATTATTTGTTGGGGGCGTTCTATATCTTTGGGGTTCAATTTCTCTGGAGGCAAGTGAGGTCTTTTTTTCCCTCTAGGGGTAGTCAGTTCTCCGGCTGGCTCGAGACATCTAGAACCAACATAGGCACGTTCACCGGCTGCTTCTAGTTGTGTGTGTTAGGATCAGGTATGCGGTTAGCCCAGTTTCCACCTCCCTAGAGCAGTATTTATGTTTTTGCTATCTTGCCGGAATATCAGAGATCCTCTACCACTGGGATCATAACACAACTGCCCGGCCGTAGTCTAAAGTAACGCGTGGAGTCTCTTACTTTCTCGGCGTTCCAGCCACCGGCTACGCGCCTCAGAAGGATGTTGCTGATCTTGGGGCACGACTCCTTCTGGTGTTATCTCCTTCTTGCTGTATTTCCGTTCCTCACTTCTCCACAATAAACCTCGCTTCTTGTCCTTTCTTAGGAGTCTGCCGCTGTAAGGCACGGGCACAACTCCGTAACGATCTTGTCTCTTTCTAGGACTCTACCAGGATCCCACCCCTGACTGGTCCTCTCTCTAGCTCTTCCCAGCTACTTTCTCCTTGACTTCCTGTCCAACCCCAAGTTTTACCAGAGTGTGAGGAGTGGCCTACTAGATAGAACCACTCCCCCTGGTGGCCGGAGTGTGAAGTGTAATGTGTGTCTGTGATACCTGGGCAGGTGAACTCCTTTAGTACCATCAGACATACCATCACTCCTGTTATGACATGGTGGTTAAGGAGCAACATGGGACGAGCTCTGAGGAGGTGGTATCTGTACTGACCGCAGTTCCTAATCCTAACACCAACACTAGAAGTAGCCGTGGGATGTTCCTGTCACTCCCTAGACACCTCGTCACAGCCTGAGAACTAACTACCCCTAAAGATGGAAACAGAAAGCTATCTTGCCTCAGAGAAAACCCCAAAGGAAAGATAGCCCCCCACAAATATTGACTGTGAGTGGAGAGGGAAATGACATACACAGAATGAAAACAGGATTCAGCAAAGGAGGCCAAAACTACCTAGATATACAGGATAGAAAAGGATACTGTGCGGTCAGTATTAAAAGCTAAAAATCCAAGCAGAGTTTACAAAAAATCTCCACACCGACTCACGGTGTGGAGGGGCAAATCTGCTTCCCCAGAGCTTCCAGCTAAGCTGAATATATCATACAGACAAGCTGGACAAGAAAAAACACAACATGAGCTGAACGATTAAGTCCACAGCAAGTGGACAACCAAAAGAAAAGCAATGACTTATCTTTGCTGAAATGGACAGGCTGTAAGAGAAATCCAAGGAGAGATCTGAATCCAACCAAGAAACATTGACAGCTGGCACTGGCTGAAGACTAGAGCCAGGCTAAATAGGAGAGCCAGGAGAGATGATCAGTGGAAGCAGCTGCAATGCTAAACCCAAGGAGCAGCAGTTCCACTCAAAACCACCGGAGGGAGCCCAAGGGCAGAACTCACAAAAGTGCCATTTACAACCACCGGAGGGAGCCCAAGAACGGAATTCACAACACACTCCCCTTAGCGGCGGAGCGACAGTGCTGCAATGACCAGGACTCTGGGGCGCTGCAACAGCATTTCAAAGGCCAGTCATTTTGAAATGCTGTCATTCAGGACCATGCCTAACTGGTGATTAATGTGGTATCTCATATTTCTCTGAGAAGGTATGGAGGTGCTCAAGGATGTAGAGATGCTTGGTGACACTGCTGGTGGTGTTTTCATATCCTCTCTTTGCGGGCAGGCAGGTGACCCTAATAATCGTGAGCAGGAGGAAGAGGATAATATCTCTTGTGGAGATATTATCTTGTAAAGTTTTGTTATAAATTATGTTTTAACTTAACTGGGTGTTAACATATAATTGTTTCTCGAGGCCTGAACTTCATCCCTTGCATGAGGTTTACCAATCATAAGCAGGCTGTATTATGCAGGGAAAAAAAGAACACACCCTCCTCACTGTCCTCTGCAGTTTCTGTATATGGATACAGCAGAGCAGCATTATGTATCATTACAAACAGTTCCAGATATTATCTCACTGCAGTCACTGTGGGTGGAGGGTCAGAGCTGACAGCACTACTAGATAAGACCTGGAAATGTTTGTAATGATACATATCTCTGTAGCTTCTGTGTAGAAATACAGCAGAGCTGAGATATTTATCATTACAAACACTTCCAGATCTCATTTCATGGCAGTCAGTGTGGGGAGGTGATAACAGACAGCACTGTGAGATTAGATCTGGAAACTTTTGTAATTATACATTGCTCAGCTCTGCTGCATGTCTGCACAGCAACTGCAGAGAGCAGTAAGGAGAGAATAACATGCTATTTTCTAAACTGCATGACGACTACTTTTCATTGGTCACCATTATGCAGTGGAAGAAGCACACCCCCCACCCCTCCAGAGACAGACATTATTCTATGATGTGGACAATTTAAAGCGATATGAGGGACACATCATCCACGCGAAGCAAGAAGGAGGGCGGCGATCGTAAGAAGATGGGGTGTGCCAGACCAAGAACACCGTCACCCCTTGGACCAGACCGCCCGGTAGGTGAGTGTAGTAAAAGCTCTTTTTCTTCTCTTTCATGTCCGTTGGGGCAGTTATACAGTATTATAGAATGCTGTATACCAGCCCTGAAAGGTGGTGGCCACATCTCATATTGGCCAAACCTGGTGACAGGTTCCCTTTAACATGCTCAAACTGGTTCAAGGTTCTTTTTAACTTAGTGACCAGTGCCAGACAACTGCTGTCATGGCAAATACATGGGATGAGCAAATAAAATCCTCACATAATGCAACCTAGGGCATATTTCAGCATGGGAGTGTAAGTTTACAGGGTGTTAGTAATGTCTTCAGCAAAACATGAACAGGAAAACAGGCACTCGCTTGTTTTTTCTACCAATTCCTAAATCAAGAAAAAGTGAATAAAACAGCAGACACTATGAATAAAGTACTACAGGATCCCTTTATATTAATCACAAGTTTTTATATTGCACACGTGTTCCCATGTTCCAAAAAGCTGCATTTTATCTGCAAGTGACTGCACCAAAATACGCAATAGCAATCTGTTCTGATTATTGCATTTTTTTCTCCCTTTTTAATTTATTTTCACCATTTCTTGATGCTTTTTGGTGCAGATATGCTGCAAATATTGGGATTCTGCACTTACTAACACAACTGTGTTTTTTCACAAGCTCCACATAGAAGTCTATAGCAAAAAATGCACCAAAAACACACAGTTAGGCATTGATTATCATGAAATCACAATCGTTTTTAGTGAATTGTTAAATGTAGTAGATTTTCTGCACAAAAACTACAAGGGAAAAAACACAGTATTTATGGGAGGTGGGAACATGGCTTCAGACAACGTACCAGAAATCTCCAAAACATTGTTCATGAAATAGTGGTATCCTCAAGTTTCTTCAGCTCAACTCAAGCTTTACCTTTCTGGCTTCTTCCAGATCACCACTTTTAACTGTGTAGTTGTATTGTCGATAACAAGGTTAAACGCTATGATAGAGCAGAGAGCCATGAGCTTCCTGCCCTTACACTCTGACTCTGGTAGGCCGCAGGACTCTTTAGGGTATGTGTCCACGATCAGGATGGGCGGCGGTATCGTCAGAGCGGCAAAGCCGCTCGGCACTAAGCCCCGCCCCCCTTCTGGGACGCGATGATGCCGGATGTGTTCATTGTACACATCCGGGATCATCGCACCCCTCGCATAGGGTCCTGTGTTATTCCTTGCGGCAACGCAGCGTCGCCGCAAGGAACACGGACATGCTGCGATCTGAAAAGACGCGCAGCATGTCCGGAGTCGCAGGGCCGCCGCGTGCGTGTTTCCACGCATAGTGGACACGGGATTTCAAAAAATCCCCTCCACTATGCTGGAACATCTGGACGCTGCGTGTTTGACGCTGCGGCCCCACGCAGCGTCAAACACGCAGCGTTTCCTGACCGTGGACACGTACCCTTAGAGTCCAGGCAAAAGCAATGTGATGGGTCTTTCTGGGCTTGCTGTTGGGCTCGTTACATTCAGAGTTGGGCAAATATAATGTTTTCTTTTCTGGGCTCTGTTTTTATTTTAAGCAGCTTACTCGGTGTTATAATTTATTAGTAGCACTCAGGCTTTTTACTATCTATAGGGCACTCAAAAGGCATAACTACTACTACGGGACACTTAGGACATTTTTACATCTTGGGGAACACTTGGAGTAATATTAATTGTTAATTGGGTACTTAAAGGGCATAATTAATTTTTAATGGAACGCTTTTGGGAGAATGTTCCTTGTTAAGGGAGCACTGAAGGGGCATCATTAATTTTAAATGGAAAAGGCCAGAGCCTGCATAGGATTGGTGAGGTCTCTCACTGTTGTCACCCGGCTGGCTGTACAAACATTGACTCCGATTCATCACTGCCTTTCACCTGTTGTTTTTGTCTAGTTTTGTGTATTTTGCGCATGCTCTTTCTTTGAATCCAATTCATTATTCTATTTGCCTGTTTGTTTTTCTTTGTTTTTCGCTTTATGGTCAGAGTCTAGCAAATCCAAAGGTTTTGGTCTGATTCATCAAGTGTGACTTTATTAAAAGTGGTAAAATTTGGTGCAGCTTCAATCGAGTCACCCCATGTGTATTTTTGACTATACCAAAATTTGGGTCCAAAAATCGCAAATAATACCAAAAAGGATAGTGGCTTAAAAACCTCACAAATTATGAATCAGGCCCTATGTTTTCTTTAACCCCTTAGCGACAGCCGATACACATTAAAACGTCGGCCACTAAGGGTTCTTATTCCCTCATTGCCATTTTAAAACAGCAATCGGAAATGAGGCTGCAGCACCCCCCTCCCAGAGTAGGAAAATTTCTGGCATCTCAGATTTTCAGTGAAAAACAGCGATCACAAAAAGAAAGTGTGCTGGAGGTTTCAATGATTTCTCTCTCTTCTGACATAGTATATATGTCAGAGGATAGAGAAATGATGTCCCTGAGACTCCCCCCAGAACAAATGCCATCCCCCGGTCCCTACTTACCTTTCCCCCAGCCCGGCATCATCTTCCTGGAAAACAAAAATGGCAGGACCATGTGGTTTGTGCCCGCCGAGATCTGCCGGCCAGTTTTGATCACTGTGATAGATCTCAACACCATAGAAAACCTTTGGAGGGAGTTGAAAGTCCGTGTTGCCCAGCGACAGGCCCAAAACATCACTGCTCTAGAGGAGATCTGCATGGAGGAATGGGCCAACATACCACCAACAGTGTGTGCCAACCTTGTGAAAACTTACAGAAAACGTTTGACCTCTGTCATTGCCACCAAAGGATATATAACAAAATATTGAGATGAACTTTTGTTAATGACCAAATACTTACTTTACACCATAATTTGCAAAATAAATCTTGCCAAAACAGACAAGGTGATTTTCTGGATTTGTTTTCTCATTTTGACTCATAGTTGTGGTCTACCTATGATGTCAATTACAGGCCTCTCTCATCTTTTTAAGTGGGAGAACTTGCACAATTGGTGGCTGACTAAATACTTTTTTCCCCACTGTATTTTGGAGTCCATTTTCTCCTGGGTCTAAAGTAAATTTTTTGTGAAAAAAAAAAAAAAGTTCATTTTTTTCCTTCCACATTGCTTCAGTTTCTGTGAAGCACCTGAAAGATCAATAAACTTCTTGAATGTGGTTTTGAGCACCTTGAGGGGTGCAGTTTTCAGAAAGGTGTCACTTTTGGGTATTTTCTGCCATATAGGCCCCTCGAAGTCACTTCAAATGTGAGGTGGTCCCCAAGAAAAAAGGTTTTGTAAATTTTGTTGGAAAAATAAGATAGATGAGGTCAACTTTAAACCCTTATAACTTCCTAATGAAAAAAACTGTGTTTCCAAAAATTGTGCTGATGTAAAGTAGACATGTGGGAAATGTTATTTATTAACCATTGTGTGTGACAAAACTCTCTGATTTAACCCCTTAGTGACAGAGCCAATTTGGTACTTAATGACCGAGCCAATTTTTACAATTCTGACCACTGTCAATTTATGAGGTTATATCTCTGGAACGCTTTAACGGATCCTGCTGATTCTGAGAATGTTTTTTTGTGACATGTTGTACTTCATGCTAGTGGTAACATTTCTTCGATATTACTTGCGATTATTTATGAAAAAAAATTGAAATATGGTGAAAATTTTAAAAATTTTGCAATTTTCAAATTTTTTATTTTTATGCCCTTAAATCAGAGAGATATGTCACACAAAATAGTTAATAAATAACATATCCGACATGTCTACTTTACATCAGCACAATTTTGGAAACAACATTTTTTTTTTGTTAGGGAGTTATAAGGGTTAAAATTTGACCAGCAATTTCTCATTTTTACAACACCATTTTTTTTTTAGGGACCACATCACATTTGAAGTCATTTTGAGGGGTCTATATGATAGAAAATAACCAAGTGTGACACCATTCTAAAAACTGCACCCCTCAAGGTACTTAAAACCACATTCAAGAAGTTTATTAACCCTTTACGTGCTTCACAGGAACTCAAACAATGTGGAAAAAAAAAATGAACATTTAACTTTTTTTGAAAACACTTTAATTCAGAACCATATTTTTTTATTTTCACAAGTGTAAAAACAGGAATTTAACCATACATTTTGTTGGGCAATTTCTCCTGAATACGCTGATACCCCATATGTGGGGGTAAACCACTGTTTAAGCGCACCGCAGAGCTTGGAAGAGAAGGAGCGCCGTTTGACTTTTTCAATGCAGAATTGGCTGGAATTGAGATCGGATGCCATGGAGAGCCCCTGATGTGCCTAAACAGTGGAAACGCTCCACAAGTGACACCATTTTGGAAACTAGACCCCTTAAGGAACTTTACTAGATGTGTGGTGAGCACTTTGAGCCCCCAAGTGCTTCACAGAAGTTTATAACGTAGAGCCGTGAAAATAAAAAATCGCATTTGTTTACACAAAAAATGATCTTTTTGCCCCAAAATTTTTATTTTCTCAAGGGTAACAGGAGAAATTATACCACAAAAGTTGTTGTGCAATTTCTCCTGAGTACGTTGATACCCCATATGTAGGGGTAAATCACTGTTTGCGCTCACTGCAGAGCTTGGAAGAGAAGGAGCGCCGTTTTACTTTTTCAATGTAGAATTAGCTGGAATTGAGATTGGATGCCATGTCGCGTTTGGAGAGCCACTGATGTGCCTAAACAGTTTAAACCCCCCACAAATGACACCATTTTGGAAACTAGACCCCTTAAGGAACTTATCTAGATGTGTGGTGAGCACTTTAAACCCCCAGGTGCTTCCCGGAAGTTTATAACGTAGAGCCGTGAAAATAAAAAATCCTTTTTTTTCACTCAAAAATGATTTTTTAGCCTGCAATTTTTTATTTTATCAAGGGTAACAGGAGACATTGGACCACAAAATCTGTTGACCAGTTTGTCCTGAGTACGCTGATACCCCATATGTGGGGGGAGGGCACTGTTTGGGCACACATCGGGGCTCGGAAGGGAAGGAGCGCCGCTTGGAATGCAGACTTTGATGGGATGGTCTGCAGGTGTCATGTTGCATTTGCAGAGATCCTGTACCTAAACAGTAGAAACCCCCCACAAGTGACTCCATTTTGGAAACTAGACCCCCCAAAGAGCTTATCTAGATGTGTGGTGAGCACTAGGAACCCCCAACTGCTTCACAGAAGTTCATAATGTAGAGCCATGAAAATAAAAAAAATCATATTTTTTCCACAAAAATGATCTTTTCACCCCCAAATTTTTACTTTCACAAGGGTAACAGGAGAAATTGGACCCCAAAATTTATTGTGCAATTTATGCGGAGTAGGCTGATATCCCAATGTGGGGGATAAACCACTGTTTGGGCGCATGGCAGAGCTTGGAAGGGAAGGAGCGCCGTTTTGGAATGCAGACTTTGATAGAATGGTCTGCAGGCATTATGTTGCGTTTGCAGAGCCCCCAATGTACCTAAACAGTAGAAACCCCCCACAAGTGACCTCATTTTGGAAACTAGACCCCCCCAAGGAACTTATCTAGATGTGTTGTGAGAACTTTGAATGCCCAAGTGCTTCACAGAAGTTTATAATGCAGTCGTGAAAACAAAAAAATATATTTTTTTCACAAAAAAGATTTTTTTAGCCCCCCAATTTTTATTTTCACAAGGGTAACAAGAGAAATTGGACCCCAAAAGTTGTTGTCCAATTTGTCCTGAGTACACTGATACCCCATGTGTGGGGGGGACCACTGTTTGGGCGCATGGCTGAGCTCGGAAGGGAAGGAGTGCCGTTTTGGAATGCAGACTTTGATAGAATGGTCTGCAGGCATTATGTTGCGTTTGCAGAGCCCCCGATGTACCTAAACAGTAGAGACCCCCCAGAAGTGACCCCATTTTGGAAACTAGACCCCCCAAGGAACTTATCTAGATGTGTGGTGAGAACTTTGAATGCCCAAGTGCTTCACAGAAGTTTATAATGCAGAGTCGTGAAAATAAAAAATATTATTTTTTTCCACAAAAAAAGATTTTTTAGCCCCCAAGTTTTTATTTTCACAAGGGTATCAGGAGAAATTGGACCCCAAAAGTTGTTGTCCAATTTATCCCAAGTACGCTGATGCCCCATATGTGGGGGTAAACCACTGTTTGGGCGCACGGCAGAGCTCAGAAGGTAGGGAGCACCATTTTACTTTTTGAGCACAAAATTGGCTGTGGCGTTTAGAGACCCCCTGATGTACCTAAACAGTGGAAACCCCCCAATTCTAACTCCAACCCTAACCCCAACACACCCCTAACCCTAATCCCAACCCGATCCATAATCCTAATCACAACCCAAACCCCCAAAACACCCCTAACCTTAATCCCAAAGCTAACCATAACCCTAATCAAAACCCTAAACCCAACACCCCCCTAATGCTAATCTCAACCATAACCTCAAAACCTAACCCTAATCCCAATACACCCCTATCCTTAATCCCAACCCTAGCCTTAACCCTAATCCCAAACCTAACCCTTATCCCAAATGTAACCCTAATGCCAACCCTAATCCAAATCCTAATCCCAACTCTAACCCTAACTTTAGCCCCAACCCTAGCCCTAACCCTAACTTTAGCCCAAACCCTAACTTTAGCCCTAAACCTAGCCCCAACCCTAACCCTAACTTTAGCCCCAACCCTAGCCCTAACCCTAGCTCTAACCCTATTCCTAGCTCTAACCCTAACCCAGGCCGTAACCCTAACCCTAAGGCTATGTGCACATGTTGCGGATTTTGCTGCGGATCCGCAGCGTTTCCGCAGCTGTGGGTCCGCAGCAGTTTCCCATGAGTTTACAGTACAATGTAAACCTATGGGAAACATAAAAAGCTGTGCCCATGCTGCGGAAAAAAACACACGGAAACGCAGCGGTTTACATTCCGCAGCATGTCAATTCTTTCTGCTGATTCCGCAGCGGTTTTACACCAGCTCCATAATAGAAAACCGCAGGTGTAAAACCGCAGTGGAATCCGCACAAAAACCGCGGTACATCCGCAATAAATCCGCAGGAAAAACGCAGCATTTTGGTCCTGCGGATTTATCAAATCCGCTGCGGAAAAATCCGCAGAGAACCATTCTATGTGTGCACATATCCTAACCCTAACCCTAACCCTACCCCTAACCCTACCCCTAACCCTACCCCTATTTGGAAAATAGAAATTCATACATTTTTTTTATTTTATTATTTTTTTCTTACTAAGGGGGTGATAAAGGGGGGGGGGTTATTTACTATTTTTTTTATTTTGATCACTGTGATAGGATCTCACAGTGACCAAAATAAAAAAAAGAGGAAGAATTTTCTTCTGCCAGCCGGCAGATCATGGCGGGCGCACTGCGCATGCGCCCGCCATTTTCTTACCGGAGCAAGAAGCCGGCGGCCAGCAGAAGAAGCAGGAGGACCCAGGGACACCGGTAAGTATAACAGGGTCCCCGAATCCCCCTATTTCTCTGTCCTCTGATGTGCGATCACATCAGAGGACAGAGAATGACATCGCTTTTTTTTTTTTTTTGCGGTCGCCGGTAAACAGTTAATTACCGGCGATCGCAAAACAGGGGTCGGTAAAAACCGACCCCGATCATGTTCTTTGGGGTCTCGGCTACCCCCAGCAGCCGAGACCCCAAAGAACATCCGGGTGCCGGGCGCACTGCGCATGCGCCCGCCATTATTTCCCCGGAAAACGATGGCGGCGCCCATCGGGAGCCACGAGGAGCACCGGGGGAGGTAGGTGAGTATTGGGGGGCTATCGGGGGCTATCGGGGACCACATTTCTCTGTCCTCCGATGTGCGATCACATCGGAGGACAGAGAAATTAAATGGCAAATCGAGTTTTGTTTTTTTTTGTTGCGACCGCCGGTAAACGGTTAATTAACGGCGCTGTGGTTTAAGTACCCTTAGCGGCCGCCGTTAAAAGGCGTATCGGCTGTCGTTAAGGGGTTAAGGGCATAAAAATTAAAAGTTTGAAAATTGTGAAATTTTCAAAATTTTCTCCAGATTTACATCTTTTTCACAAATAAATGCAAGTCATGTCGAAGAAATTTTACCACTTTCATGAATTACAATATGTCATGAAAAAAAAAATATCGGAATCAGTGGAATATGTTTAAGCGTTCCAGAGTTGTAACCTCAAAGTGACACTGGTCAGAAATGTACAAATTGTCATTAAGGGGTTAAAAAGTCAAAGCATTTCAGAGTAAACATACCTGGCTTTAGTTTGCAGCCTGGCTCTGGTTCATGCTACCTGTGGAACTAATCACAGGTTTCCTTTAATGTCTTCTTAGCTATCGTTAAATTTGTCAGTGTTTTATATCTATTAATATGCTAATACAAATCTGTCTTATTATATGGACAAATGCTTTATATACTCATGTTAATCTGTTGTAAACAGTCACTGGTTTTGTTACTTACATATTTGGAAAAGTACATACAGTAAAAAGTTTCTCCTACAATTTAGAAGTAGCAGATAACTAGGAATTTTATGGGGAAATGTTAAATCCATTACGTTGCATTCCTTAAAAATCTACCCATCTAAGTAAATGTTGCAATCTGCTTTACAAAAAGGGTTTTCTACTTCATTATTCACCAAACCAACTGACTGCAACAAACTCCATTATACTGACAGCCTCTCCTCAACTAACCTGCAAAAAGGATTACCCTTTTCACAAATAATGCGCACTGCTTGTATAGCCAGTGATGACAATCACATATTTAGGCACGCAATGGTGTGTGCTACTTTGCAGGTTTTAAATATCATTTAAACCACTTATAAGCTTTGTCCTCCTCACAATTACACTACTAGTTGTAGCTCTTTAAGAGAGAGATCACGCAGAGCTGCAGCATTGACAGTGTAAAACTGAAACTGCCAACGGTGACAAGTTGTTTCCGCAAATGCAGACTTGTCCCTTCCCCTGGTCTGCAGGTGTTCTCCCCAAACACTTAACAGTCAGCAAGCAATAGAGTTTCACACCAGAGCTACCATCCCCATCTATCCTGAAATGTTTTATCCTTAGTTTTTTATTACTAAATAAAATAATGAATGCTTTCTCCATTTTGCAGCTCTTGTTTCAGTCAGTTGCTAAACAAAGGAGACCTTTAATGTAGTCACAATAAAAATGATGCAGCCATTTGTATTCCTGTAGATCACCATTTTATTTGCAGTATAAAAGTAACTAAAAATAAAATCTTCCCAGAAATGTAAAATAAAATCTAGTAGGATATTTCCAATAAAGCACACATACATTATAGATCGATAAACACAAAACCAAACAGTGGGGACTAAACGTTATTAAAAGATCATTAATGAATAGGATGCTCGGATGTGCTCATTAGTCAAAAAGTAATGGGCGATGCTCGATGTAAAACTTAAATCCCCGCCCGCATCTTAGGCACCTGTTACACACATCAATAAGCATGTGGGGGATTGCCTGTGAGTCACTGTAAGGCCGTAGCCATCTTGGTTGAGGCATTGCGGTGATTGGCTGGTTATAAAAGGACAGGCGCCACCCGACTCAGCACACTGACGCCATTGCACAGCTCTGTGACACTTCGTATTGGAGGGAGAGAGGCCTGTGTGTGTGCCTAGTATAGCGAATCAGACGCTGTAATGTTGATACTGGTGCTGAAGCTCAGCCATCATACTAACAACCCTTTTAAGGGCTAATTGTTTGCAGCACATACAATCCGCATTTAGCCTTGGAGGGAAAGAGTTGCAGGAGCAGGAAGAGTGACAGAATCCAGTCTGTAGACAGGGATTAGGCCTGGATAGTCCGTTGACAAATATATAGCTGCATTTTTTTGTGGGAGCTGACAAAATGTAATATATTTTGATCAATCAAGTATTGCATGCTTTCACGTCTTTTTTGCGTTATATAACACACAAAAATCATTGAAACATTTTCCTGGCCTACATTTCTCAGCCTTACACTATTTCGTAGTGTGGAGTACATTTATGTGATCTGTAAAACTGCTAAAAAGCTTTTAAAAATTTTGTAAGCTTCCATTTCTCAGACATACAGTGCTATTGTTTGATCTCTAAAACTGAGAAAAAGCATTGAAACATTTTTCTAGATTGAATTTGATTGTCATCCATACACTTTTGGGTGCTTTCTGCTTTAATTGCTGCGGGTGACCAATTTTTTTCTTTTATTGCAAATAAACTTGGTTTGAAGAGACCTAGCAATTACAAAATGCGTAAGGCATGTGTTAAGGGATGTGAAAGTAGAAGCGATGATGATAGCACACCCAAATACTGAGGACGTGGAGCAGGTGCAACTACGCCTATTGTTGAAGCACAAGAAACTCGCCCATACACTGTTGCAAAGTTTGGTCACAGAAGAAACTTGTGAGAGTATATTCTATGGGGTACTTCAACTTTATCTTCAGAGCACAAGAGGCACATGTATCAGCTTCTTAATACAGCATAACAGGAAGTCTGAAAGACTTTTTACCAGAGAGAAGATGAAACCAAAGTACAACAAGTGTATGCATTACATTCAACCAAGCATATAACAGTAACAACATCGCCATCTACTGTCAGAAGTGTAAACTCCTCCTGCACCCAAATAAGTCTGTACGTGTTGCATACCTGCCAACAAACACGACACATAGGTTCCTGTCCAATTTTGCAGAGAGGCCTGGTGCACCACTTCTGAAGCCAGAGCAGGTGGTCGGTTGGATAGCAGATAATGCTTCCAGCAGGCTTGACAGTGCCACACAGTCTTCCACACAGTCCAGATTCACCAGCCTCACCCTGATCCTTCTTCCTCCCACCTTGTTGAATCCCGGGAGACTAGTGAACCCACCCTAGGACACTCCAAGGAGCTCTTTACATAATTTCTTGATTGTGGCCTCTCACAAACTGCATGCTCCAAGAGGGATAGGAGGACATGCTGTTTAGTGATGCACAAACGTTAGAGCAGCCACGGCCACAAGAACATGATGGTGGGGAACAGGAAATTTGGGATATGGAGGAGGAAGATGATAATGAGACATAATTGCCGCTAATTTTTGTTGTTATTAAGTCACAAAGTAGGAAGGACCATGGTGCAGTGGTGGAAGATGAGGTGGTGGATAACAAAGTCACCGACCCATTCTGTGAAGCTGGCATGCAGAGCGAGGCCAGTAGCGCTGAGGGGGAGAGATTGGCAGCATCAAAACCGACAGGACGAGGCAGCGGGGTGACCAGAGGGAGAAGGCGGGCAACTTTCTCAGCCATTACGTGTTCATGGGTACATTTTGTTGGTAGATAATCTTCAAAAAACTTGTTCAAAATGTATTGGTATTATATTGCTCATCCATAGGGTACTACATTTTGTTGGGTAAATTTTGTTGCTATATAAGCCTCAAAAAAATAGTTCAAAATTTTATCGGTATATAAACCTCCAACACTTGTTTACAAAATTTACCGGTATTATAATGCTCATCCCTAGACATTCTTGTGTAGATTTCATTGTTATATAAGCCTCCAAAAACTTGTTCCAAATTTATCGGTATCATATTGCTAACCCATATGGTATTGCATCTTCTTGGTTACATTTTGTTGATAAATAACCTTCAAAAACATGTTCAAAATTTATCGGCATTATATTGCTCACCTACAGACCATTTCGTGTTCTGGAGTCCATTTCGTTGCTCTATAAGCCTCAAAAAACTTGATCAAAATGTATTGGTATTATGTTGCTCACCCATAGACTATTCCATGGTCTGGAGTACATTTTCTTGGTATATAACCCTCAAAAGTGCACAGCCTTTAGGAGTCTAGGAGTACCAACACATGACAATGTGAACAGAATGTGTATGAGGCCCTCCTTTATGTCTAATACAGGGTGTATCTGAGTCCCTTATTTTTCACAGTTCCTTTCACAGTTCCTGCTTCCTTCATAAATTACACTGAAATTTCCTATTTTTTAGTGTAAAAAAAACTATTTTGGTTTACTTAAATTATGTATTTAAAAAAAAAAAAAAATTAGCCTTATATTGTTAAAAAAAAATTCTACTGTAAAATTGTAGTTTTGGTATGTTGTATTGTCACTCCTTAAAGTATAATAAAAGTGATCACGATCCCAGCTGTTTTACTTGTCTAAAAGAAAAAAAAAACATTCTTAATTACTATGATTGTTGCTATCTTTGGCAGCAGAATAAAAAAAAATTTGAAAATTTAAAAAATGGTATCAAAATAAAAAAAAATTCAACTTGATTCTGGTACAGGCAATATGCACTTATAGTTGACACTAGAAGTTTACATACACTATATAAAAAGACATATACTATAATAAAAAAAATAATATTTTAAGGCATTTTTATTACTTACTGCAAAGTCAAAGTTTACATACACTAAGATTACTATGCCTTTAAACAATTCTGGACTGCCCATATGATGATGGCATGTGTTTGGAAGCCTTTGTTTTTTTGGCAACATCGGAGCTAATTAGAGACACACCTGTGGATGTATTTTAATGCACACCTGACACACACTGCTTCTTTGTGTAGCATCATGGGAAAGTCTCAAGAAATCAGGTCTTCTCGTTTCAATGTACTGAAAATGTGGGCACAAGCCCAACTCAACTGACCAAGTGGTTCTGGAGATATCGTGGTCACCCATTTGAACTAAGTGGTTTTGAGAAAAACGTGTTAAAATTTTTCATGCTGATAATACAGAGACATGTTTACTCACTTACGATCAATTGGCTATTCCAGGACCATAGAGTGATCCTTCCTCGTGCCCATAAAATTTCTGCAGAGCTGCTCTCTATTTTCTGCAATGAGATCCGTCGTCTCGAACTGTCAGACAAACACCGAAGGAATGCTCCATAGTGATTAGAAAGCGCACATCGGAGATCGCTCCCTACCATGTGCTATAACTTTTTTAATATTGCAAATCAAGCAAAATTGTTTTGCAGATATATTCACCACACTAAATACATGAAAAATATGCAAAAAAAAAAAAAAGATTTTTCCAATCCGCTAGACTAGAAGACCCTCTTAAGTCATGCATTAAATCTGCAATCAGAAGTTTCAGTAATTAAGTCCCAGAGTGAAAAATAAAAAATAGAAAAAAAAAGTTATATGAAAAAAATAGGGTAAAAATTTCTCATAAATCACATTACCTCCAAAAACAAAAATAAAACACAATCCCATTATCAATGACTTATTGTTATGCACTGTCTCATCTTTATGATCTAACTAAAGACAAACTGCTTGAGCCAATGCCTGCTTCCTCCAGTTCCTCTGTATTCACTGGGCTAGCATTCATTGATTCTGGAGCTGAAGAATTCTATAGACTTCTTTCTTGCCAAAAGGCTGCAAATTGCTATTGTTTCTTTGCGCATGCCTCTGAAGCTAATCTCTGCAAATGGCTTGACAATTCCTAGTGGTAATATCCAATTCTGAATTGAGAAGGTAAATTTCCAGATTGGAGCACTACATGTTGAGGACATTTCGTTTTTCATTTTGTCACTTTCTTGCACACCAGTATTTTTGGAATGTCTATGACAAGAGGTGTAGCTAGGGGTTCAGCTCATGGGGGGTGAAACATCCGAGTTGGCCGGACAGGGGCCCAAGAGATAAGAAAGCCCATTTCTACCTTCAAAGAAGGTGCAATTTTGCATTTTTAGGACCTCTTGGGCAACAAATGGCCAATATATTGTTCTTGCACATGCGCCCTTTCCTGTCTGTGTCCAACTGTGGCCCCTAACCAGGTAACCATGATTATAACTACGGTGGTATAGGGGAACCTCAAGAGATGACCACACTGTTATTGAAAATAAATCTCTATACAAAGACCAGCACTGATATTACTGCCATATGGTGACATATAGTGGTAGATACCAGTCCTGCAGAATATGTCCTGCTGAACTGTGCAGATTACAGCACAGTTATAGATTTTGACTTACATCTGATGTACTTTCTGGTAGGGTCATTCCCTTTTCCCGTATTTCCATCTGACCCAGGCAGACATATCGACTTCTCAAGCCAGGACTCATCTGTACAAATTACAAAAAAGACACATTTGACTTTACACATTTCCAGCACTGTACACATCTATTCCCAACCTACACAATCTGACCATCCTGCTGATACCCCAATGCTGAGCTGTTGCTGTCGTTTGCGTCTCTATTACTGCACCTACTGTGTGGTACAAAAACAGAGCTCCTCTTAGGGTCCCACATAGTAATGCCACCAATGTGCCCTCACATAGTAATAATGCTTTCTTTGCTCTCTAGATGGTAAAATTGCCCCCTAGAAAATAATAATTTCCTGTGCATGTGCCCTCCACATTTTGTCCCTAGAAAGTAATAATATTCCATGTGCAACTTTGATGGTCGCAATACTGAGTGCCCCTCTTTATAATAATGTTTGAATGAGCACTTAACATTTAATAAAGTCCCCTGAGTTCCCCATGTATAACTCCCTTATACACAGTATGGTGGGCTCACAGATCCCCTATACATCGTATGATGATCCCACAGCTCTCCTATACACAGTATGATGGACCCACAGCTCCCCTATACACAGTATAATGCTGACAGAGCAACAATATACACAGTATAATGAGCCAACAGCTCCCCTATACACAGTATGATGGGTCCACAGCTCTCCTATGCACAGCATTTTGGGCTCACAACTGCCCTATACACCGTATGAATATCCCACAGCTCCCCTATACACAGAATAATGCCCCCACAGCTTCCCTATACACAGTATGATGGGCCCACAGCTCTCCTACAGATAGTATGATATCCCAGAGAGCTCCTCTATACATATAAATTATGTCCCCACTGTTCACCCAAAACACAGTATAATGGCTCAGTAGTCCCCACACTTTATGATGGCCCCAATACTGTATATTGGCACCTACAGAAGCCTCCACAATATTTATTGGTCCTCACAGTCGCCCCCATACTGTATAATGTCTTTCACACTTCATAATAGCTGCCACAGTAGTTCCCACATATTATGAGGGTCATGCACAGAAGTCCACACAATGTATAATGGCCCTCCCAACAGCTCCCACTGTATAATGGCCCCCACATGATATATGGGCTCCCACATTGTATGATGGCCCCCAAACTGTATAGTGATCCACACGTTAGCTCCCAATCTGACATTCTGTGCATGCGCTAGTGACTCAACCAGTGCATCACCCTGCCATACTGTAGACCAAAGGCTTAAAGCGACCTGTGGTCATCTACAAAACAGAGAGCAGTAGTGCAGGGAGATTGTGTCTCTCTGCTCTACTGCAGAGATTAAAGGGAAGAGAGAGCCCTGCTGCCAGGAGCAAATTAACTTTATTCCCCCCCAGCAGCCTTGCTCATCCAGTCATAGGTGTGGTGCCAGTGCATTTTCAGTCACCGATCTGTGTATAGAGAGCGGAGGCTGTAACCGCACCCTGGCACTGACTGACAGCCGGCTCAACACTGTCTGCCACCCGGTAGCTACCCTACAAATAATAATGCTTCTTAAGTGCCTAGTAAATATGTAACCATGTTTCCAGAGAAGTTCTGGCTGGAAGAAGTGATGGCGGTCCACACTGGATGAAGAAAAGCAAAGATGAATATATTCAACTAGAGATGTCTCTGGTGAGTCATTGTGTTACCTGTACACTTACACTGCACAGTATATACAGAACTCTTTTGTTTAATGTCATGGGTGATCATTGTATTACCTGTACCCTATACACTATATACAAAGCTCCTGTGGTAATATGTGATCTGGTCATGGTGTGGCGGTATTTTTTCCTTGTGTGTGGTATTATTTGGTCATTACTTGGTGGTAATACGTGGTCTGGCCATTGGGATGGCAGTATTTATCCCTTGTATGTGGTATTATTAATCATTTTAAAAAATGTATATGACACATTCCCTTAAAGGGAACAGTCAGCAGGATTGTGCATAATAACCTACAGACAGTGTCAGGTTGGCGCCATTATACTGATTAGGCAAACGTCACACTAAACATATGGAAAATCGGTCCTAGCCTCCCTGCCGAGAGTTGCACGAGTGTAATGTAATCTCACACAATTTTCACACTCACTCCCTGGGTGTCCTTCCTTTCACAAACTCTAAACCTGTGAGTGTTCCCTGAGGCACTCTCACACAGTTGGTAGAGCTTAATTCTGTACTGGGCCCTCTTACTGGGCAGGTATTAATGGAATTTGAGCCTCCCCTTGAAATGTATTAGGGATTTATCCACGCAGATGTCCCATCGGGGAATGTACCCCTCAGCAAACTTGTTGCTGAAGTGATCAGTGACTGGCTGAACTTTGAAGAGTCGGTCAACCTTGGGATCATCTTGGGGAGGACTGTGCATTATAACTTTAATGCAAAAATTTGTGGAATGCCTCAAATCATTAACAGGCCACAGCCATGCAGAACAGTAGAATATTACAGAAAATGTCATCAAGGCCTCAAAACGTCATAATTGATATTGCGTCTACATGGGATTCAGTAAAAAAATTATGAAGGGCAGTTTTGTGCCAAAAATTGATGGTCATACAAATTTTATTTGGGCCACCATGAGGTTAAACAAAATCTTCAGAGAAAACAACTTTGAAAAAGTCTATTTCTGTGAGGCTAGTGGTGTCAAATTTGATTTGTGATTGCACCACAAAATCAGGAATCAGTGGCTCATAATCTTTGGGGGTGCGATTCATACTGGGTCAGTAACGGTGGGTGCTGGTTCGTTTTCTGTCCTAGGGGCTCTGCGTGGTGGTTTAGTATTAGTTGAGGAAGATGAGGAGGAGGAGGATGAAAAATAAAGGAAGGTGGCATCTCAGTGTTGGAGGCAAGGAAAGCAGCGTATGCCTCCTCCGGTAAAGTGGGACATTTTTTCATTTTTTCGGTGTTTGTGTGTACCAAATTTTATTCAGGTGTGTGTGGTGTAAACTTTTTTTATTATTATTTAGAAGAGAAAGAAAAAGAATAAAAGAATATAGAAAGAAAAAGCAAAAAGAAAATAAGAATATAAAAATTTAGTAAAATAAACAAACTTACTAAACGGATGTCAGTAAAAAAAAAAAATAATTACTGAGAGCCCACAACTAGGGTTGAGCGAAACGGATCGGACAAATTCAAAAATCGCCGACTTTCGGCAAAGTCGGGTTTCATGAAACCCAACTCGCTCCTAGTGTGGGATCAGCCATGAGGTCGGCGATCTTCGCGCCAAAGTCGCGTTTCGTATGACGCGTTCAGCACCATTTCTCAGCCAATGAAGGAAGACGCAGAGTGTGGGCAGCGTGATGACATAGGTTTCTGTCCCCACCATCTTAGAGAAGGGCATGACAGTGATTGGCTTGCTTTCTGCGGCGTCACAGAGGGTATAAAGGGGCGTGCACGCCGACCACAATCTTACTTCTGCCGGTCTTAGCATAGGGAGAGGTTGCTGCAGCTTCATCAGAAGAAGGGATATAGTTAGGGAGGAAATATTAACCCCCAAACCGCTTGTGCTGTAGCGATTTCCACTGTCCAACACCACCTTTTTTTGCAGCGACAGTGGAGGCTATTTTTTTGTGCATCAGCTCTGTAGCTTATTAGGCTGCCTTAAAAGGCTCCCTGATAGCTGCATTGCTGTTTGCACTGCTGCTGTGCAAACCAACGGCTTTTTTAAAAGCAAAAATCCTGTTGCTCCTTTCTTCAGTTAAGGTACCTTCACACGAAACGACATTATAACGATATCGCTAGCAATCCGTGACGTTGCAGCGTCCTCGCTAGCGATATCGTTTCGTTTGACACGCAGCAGCGATCAGGATCCTGCTGTGATGTCGCTGGTCGCTGAATAAAGTCCAGAACTTTATTTGGTCGTCCGATCGCTGTGTATCGTTGTGTTTGAAAGCAAAAGCAACGATACCAGCGATATTTTACACTGGTAACCAGGGTAAACATCGGGTTACCAAGCGCAGGGCCGCGCTTAGTTACCCGATGTTTACCCTGGTTACTAGCGTAAAATGTAAAAAAAACAAACAGCACATACTCACATTGCGTCCCCTGCAGTCTGCTTCCTCCTCTGACTCAGCGCCGCAAAGTGAAAGTGAAAGCAGCACAGCGGTGACGTCACCGCTCTGCTCTCACTGTACGGCGCTCAGTCAGTCAGGAAGTGGACGCAGGGGGACGTGAATGTAAGTATGTGCTGTTTGTTTTTTTTAGATTTTACGCTGGTAACCAGGGTAAACATCGGGTTACTAAGCGCGGCCCTGCGCTTAGTTACCCGATGTTTACCCTGGTTACCAGGGGACCTCGGCATAGTTGATCGCTGGAGAGCGGTCTGTGTGACAGCTCTCCAGCGACCAAACAGCGACGCTGCAGCGATCGACATCGTTGTCGCTATCGCTGCAGCGTCGCTTCGTGTGAAGGTACCTTTATCTTGTTTATTTGTCCACACTTTTGTGTGCAGCAGTCCTTTTTGTTGCTGCCATACTTGTCCTGAGATCATTGTAGGGAGATTGAAATTGTACTACAGTCCTTGGATTTTTTCAGATATCTTCCAGCCACTATCTGCCATTGTGTTGTGTTACACACTGGGCCTGAGTTGCGGTGCAGTCTCCCCCCCAAAAAAAAGGGAGATTCAAATTGTCACAAAGTGGATATACGTCAGTTCTGTTAGTTTGTCGTATATCAGCCAGCCACATTCTGCTACTTGCATTGTTTTGTGTTATACACTGGGCCTGAGTTGCGGTGCAGTCTCCCCCCAAAAAAAGGGAGATTTAAATTGTCACAAAGTGGATATACGTCAGTTCTGTTAGTTTGTCGTATATCAGCCAGCCACGTTCTGCTACTTACATTGTGTTGTGTTATACACTGGGCCTGAGTTGCGGTGCAGTTCCCCCCCAAAAAAGGGTGTTTCAAATTGTCAAAAAAATCCAAAAACAAATAGTATAGGGACTAATCAAGCTCGTTTTGTACATATAATCCCCTTTAAAACTTAGCTTTTAATAATATATATCAATATAAAACCCTGACCCAAAACAAACCTAAACCTTGGTTAAATAACCATAGTAATACAATACCACCAAATAGGTAACCTGTTGAGGTGCTACAATACAACCTACTGCTCACACCTGCCTTGCTGTGGAGGTTGGCACCCTAAGAAACGATTCCCTATCTTCCCTATGATATCCCTCTCACTATAGGTGGGAAAACAATATAGTGAGGAGCAGTGGTGAAAAAAGTACACACAATGTATAAATCCCCAACAAATCTCAACAAGCACCCCCGTTCCTAATCAAAATAATACAGCACATCGCCCAATAGCGAATCAGATAACAAAATAATACTCAGTCCAAAGATAGCCGTATTTGTCCCCTGTCCATCATGGGTATGAAATAGTTAACATCCAACTCAAATAGGGACCAACACAAAAGACCAGAGTATTGTGATAAACAATGACAAAAGATCACTTAGCGTGTGCTGACATCGCCCCGACGCGTTTCCCCGTTAGTATGGTTCATCAGGAGGAGATAATGTAGTGACCGATGCTGCCGCATGCCATATAGATGAATAAAAAAAAAAAAAAAATGTTTCAAATTGTCACAAAGTGGATATACATCAGTTCTGTTAGTTTGTCGTATATCAGCCAGCCACGTTCTGCCACTTACATTGTGTTGTGTTATACACTGGGCCTGAGTTGCGGTGCAGTCTCCCCAAAACAAAAAGGGAGATTTAAATTCTCAACAAGTTTATATACACCTTCTACCTTGTTTTACAGTACCATATAACGGTTGTTATTTTGGTAACATTTTCCCAAAAATGAGGAAGTCTGGTGGAAGAGGCCGTGGGCGGTCGTTGCCAGCTGGTACTGATGGTGGTGGTGGTGGAGCATCTGGTGGTAGTGGGAAAAGCAAAATAGAAAAGCTGAGCCAGCGTCATCGTCTGGCTACACAAGGCCTCGAAGGCTCCCTTATCTTGGAGTAGGGAAACCGCTTTTAAAGCCAGAGCAGCAAAAAAAGTTTTGGCTTTCCTTGCTGACTCAGCCTCTAGCTCTTTCGCCTCCTCTTCAGAAAGTTCCAAATATAAAAGCAGCGAGTCGTCAGTGGATGCTCCCGGTCAGGAACAAGACGTTTCCTTGTGTCCTTCACCCAAACCAAAAGTGAAGGATGCGTCAGGCGACACTACAGGTTACTCCATGGAGCTCTTTACACATACTGTACCTGGGTTAGAAAGGGAAATTGTTAACTGCCCATTACAAGATGAATCAGACATGGAGTGCACTGATGCACAGCCACAGCTAGATTATTATGCTGTTCCATTGACTCAGATCACTACATTGCCCTCGCAGTGTACTCAGCCAGAATCTGACCCTGATGAGACAATGGTGCCCCGTCCCGAACGCTATAGCACCTTTCACGGTGCCACAGAGGAAGGTGCACATGACATTGAAGAGGAGGTGATAGATGACCCAGTTGTTAACCAAGATTGGCAGCCATTGGGGGAAGAGGGTGCCACTGCCAGTAGCTCAGAAGCGGAGGAGGAGGATCTGCAGAAGCCATCTACATCGCAACAGCTGTCATCTGGCAGGCCCGTATCAGGCCAAAAACGTGTGTCAAAAACAAAAACTGTTTTAGGACAGCGTGGCCATCCGGTGAAAGTAGCACAGCGTGCAATGCCTGAAAAGGTATTCGATAGTAGGAAGAGTGCAGTGTGGCAATTTTTTAACCAAGATCCGAATGATCAGTCAAAAGTTATCTGTAAGAAATGCTCAAAAACCTTTAGCAGAGGGATGAATCTTCAAAATTTAAATACAATGTGCATGCGTAGACATTTAACCAGCATGCACTTGCAAGCCTGGACTAACTACCAAACGTCCCGTACCGTTGGTGCACCTGCTCAGAATGAAGGTAGTCAGCAATGCTACATTGCTTCCCTCACTGTAAGCCCACCGGTTAAGACTCCACCAGCAGCAAATGTGGAGGTATCGTCGCAAGGCCAAAGCAGTCAGGGAATCACAAGGTTTTTGGTAGGAAACACTGTATGTAGGCCAACATCAAGAATACCATCACCAACCCTCTCTCAATCCGCCATGTTCACCACCACCACCACAGCTAGTTCCACCATATGCAGCTCTCCAGTCCAGCTCACCCTACAAGAGACTCTCGATAGGAAAAGAAAGTACTCATCCTCTCATCCGCGTACACAGGGTTTGAACTCCCACATTGCTAGACTAATCTCGTTAGAGATGACGCCCTACCGGTTGGTTGAAAGCGAAGCTTTCAAAGACCTGATGGCCTATGCAGTACCACGCTATGACCTACCCAGTCGGCACTTCTTTGTGAGAAAAGCCATCCCAGCCCTCCACCAGCATGTCAAAGACCGCATTGTCCATGCACTGAGGCAATCAGTCAGTGGAAAGGTGCACCTCAAAACAGATGCATGGACCAGTAGGCATGGCCAGGGACATTATGTGTCCATCACTGCGCACTGGGTTAATGTGGTGGATGCAGGGTCCACAGGGGACAGCCATAGTGGGACAGTTCTGCCTAGCCCACGGTCTAGGAAACAGTTGGCTGCAGGCGTTCGCCACCCCTCCTCCTCCTCCAGAAGCGAAAGCTCGTCCACAGAGCACAGTCGCAAGACCACTCCATCCGCAGCTGCCAGTGTTGCACACGAGGTGTCCCATTATCGAACAGCTAGTGGTAAGCGTCAGTCTTACAAATGAAGTGTTTGGGCGACAACAGACACACCACAGAAGTACTGGCCGAGTACTTGCAGCAAGAAACTCAGTCATGTACATCTTGAAGCAGGCAAGGTAGTCAGTGATAACGGAAGGAATTTTATGGCTGCCATTGCCCTTTCAGAACTGAAACACATACCTTGCCTGGCTCACACCTTGAACCTGGTGGTGCAGTGCTTCCTGAAAAAAGTATCCGGGGGTACCAGCCCTGCTCCTGAAGGCGCGAAGACTTTGCTTGCACATCCGCTGGTTGCCCGTACACCAGCCATATACTGAACCATCAGCGATCGCTGAATCTTTCCCAGCACCGCCTAATAATCGACGTTGCAACAAGGTGGAACTCCACACTGCACATGCTTGAGAGGCTGTGCGAACAGAGGCGTGCTGTAATATATTTGTGGGAGGATACACATACACGGGCAGGCACTTGGATGGCAGACATGGAGTTGTCTGGTGTGCAGTGGTCGAAGCTACAAGACCTCTGTCAAGTCCTTCAGTGTTTTGAGGAATGCACATGGCTGGTAAGTGCAGACGACGCCATCATAAGCATGAGCATCCCACTAATGCGTCTGCTGATGCAAAGTTTGACGCACATTAAGGAGCAGGCGTCTGCAGCCGAGGAGGAGGGAAGCCTTGATGACAGTCAGCCATTGTCTGCTCAGGGAACTCTCCTGGACAAGGTGGCGGATGAAGAAGAGGAGGAGGAGGATGGGGATGAATATTTATGGGAGGAGGATGCTTCTCAGGGGGCAATAGAAACTTGTGGTGTTGCAAGGTCAGGTACAGGGTTTTTGCGGGACACAAGTGATGTTGATTTGCAAGAAAGTGCTCCTCAACCCAGCACAAGCAGTGAATTGACACCTGGAACATTGGCCCACATGGCTGAGTATGCCTTGCGTATCCTAAAAAGAGACCCCCGCATTATCAAAATGATGACCGATGACGATTACTGGTTGGCTTGCCTCCTGGATCCACGATTTAAAAGAAAATTACAAAATATCATGCCACATGAGAACCTTGAGCAAATATTGGCTACCAAACAAGCAACTCTTGTAGACCTTTTGGTTCAGGCATTCCCAGCACACAGCGGCGGTGATGGTTCTCATACGAGCCGTAGGGGGCAACATGGCAGAGGTGTTAGAGGTGCACAAACCTGAAGTGGTGTTGGACAGAGGGGTTTTATGACCAGGTTGTGGAGTGATTTTGCAATGACCGCTGACACGACAGGTACTGCTGCATCGATTCAAAGTGACAGGAGACAGCATTTCTCCAGTAAGGTTACAAACTACTTTTCCTCCCTTATCGATGTTCTCCCTCACAGGTCATTACCCTTTGATTACTGGGCATCTAAAATAGACACCTGGCCTGAATTGGCAGAATATGTATTACAGGAGCTCGCTTGCCCTGCTGCTAGTGTGCTATCAGAAATAGTCTTCAGTGCTTCTGGTTCAATACTGACTGAAAAAAGGACACGTCTGGCTACCCAAAATGTTGATGATCTAACCTTCATTAAAATGAACCAATCATGGATTTCAAATTATTTTACCCCACCTTCCCCTGCTGACACGTAGCTTGCCTGAAAAATGTCTTGCTTTTGGCCTCCTCTTACTGACTGCTCCAATTCCTCCATTTGCAGCTGCTGAATGTCCACCATAGGCCATTTTTATACCTCCCTAAATGGGCTGACTCCGCCCACAGGGCCGTGGTCACCACCTGGCGCAAGCACCCGTGCGAGTGCCGTTTGCCTGGACAGGTGGGTGTGCCCACTCTTGGGCGACGGCACTGGCACAGGGTCCCTCATAGTACAATGAAGTGTCTCTGACGGTGGTGGTGCACAACCAACGTCAGACACACCGTCGTAATATGAGGGGCCCTGTGCCACTACCGCCGACCACGAGAGTGTTCCCCCCAGCTTGAACAGTGCTCTACCACTTGCAATACTTACCTCTCCTTGCTCCACCACTCTGTAGTCTGGGCTGTTAATTCCTTCAATGGCACTGCCAATACAAATTTGTTGAAATGATAGATGATAGTTAAAATATACAGGGGCCCTGGCCTCCATTTAGACCAGTTAATACTTTGCACCTACTACCACTGTCTGCTACTCAGCAGAGGAGCCCACCCCTGTACCTAGCTATGCCACCTGTTTATTTATGAAAAAATTTTTGGCAGACATTTAGCCTACTTACTTATTTGGGCCTACTCACTGTGTCAGCCTCTCCTTACAGTTGTCCTCCGCTGAACAAAGCAATGCCGCCTGGTTAGTCCTGTTACTAATTCTGAACTGCATTTAGCCTACTTACTTATTTGGGCCTACTCACTGTGTCAGCCCCTCCTTACAGTTGTCCTCCGCTGAACAAAGCAATGCCGCCTGGTTAGTCCTGTTACCAGTTTTGAACTGCATTTAGCCTACTTACTTATTTGGGCCTACTCACTGTGTCAGCCTCTCCTTACAGTTGTCCTCCGCTGAACAAAGCAATGCCGCCTGGTTAGTCCTGTTACCAATTTTGAACTGCATTTAGCCTACTTACTTATTTGGGCCTACTCACTGTGTCAGCCTCTCCTTACAGTTGTCCTCCGCTGAACAAAGCAATGCCGCCTGGTTAGTCCTGTTACCAATTTTGAACTGCATTTAGCCTACGTACTTATTTGGGCCTACTCACTGTGTCAGCCTCTCATTACAGTTGTCCTCCGCTGAACAAAGCAATGCTGCCTGGTTAGTCCTGTTACCAATTTTGAACTGCATTTAGCCTACTTACTTATTTGGGCCTACTCACTGTGTCAGCCTCTCCTTACAGTTGTCCTCCACTGAACAAAGCAATGCCGCCTGGTTAGTCCTGTTACCAATTTTGAACTGCATTTAGCCTACTTACTTATTTGGGCCTACTCACTGTGTCAGCCTCTCCTTACAGTTGTCCTCCGCTGAACAAAGCAATGCCGCCTGGTTAGTCCTGTTACCAATTTTGAACTGCATTTAGCCTACTTATACTTATTAGTCCTGTGTTATGATCCGGTGACCTTGGAGCCGCATGAGAGACTTTCTCAGGAGTAGGTGGTACCTGTACTGACCGCAAACCCTAAACTAACACCGCAACTAGAAGTAGCCGTGGGATGTACCTAACACGTCCTAGACACCTCCACACAGCCGGAGGACTAAATACCCCTATAGATGGAAATGGGAATTCTATCTTGCCTCAGAGCAGAACCCCAGAGGATAGGCAGCCCCCCACAAATATTGACTGTGAGTATAAGAGGAAAAACACACGCAGGCAGAAAAACAGGATTTAGCAAAAGAGGCACTTCTAGCTAAACAGAAAAGGATAGGACAGAATTCTAAGCGGTCAGTATTAAAACCCTAAAAATATCCACAGCAGATAATACAAATATTCTACATCTAACTAAAGACATAGAAAGTATATCTGCATCTCCTGAGAATCCAGCATGACTGAAAAATCCAAACAAAGTCTAAGCTGGACAAAAACACAATGAATTGCTCTGAATTGCAAAGCACACTGCATGTGTGCACAGAGACAAAAAACTAGACACTTATCTTAGTTGAATTAGCAGCAGGGCATGAGGAGCCAGAGAGAGATGCAATCCCTCCAAGTACAATGGACAACTGGCATGGACTCATGGATCCTGCAAACCTAAATACCTAATAGAACTGCAATCAGCAAAAACACCTGCCCGGATTACAACCCCAAGACAACTGCACTACCACCAATAACCACCGGAGGGAGCCCAAGAGCAGAATTCACAACAGTCCTGCTACCAATTTTGAACTGCATTTAGCCTACTTACTTATTTGGGCCTACTCACTGTGTCAGCCTCTCCTTACAGTTGTCCTCCGCTGAACAAAGCAATGCCGCCTGGTTAGTCCTGTTACCAATTTTGAATTGCATTTAGCCTACTTACTTATTTGGGCCTACTCACTGTGTCAGCCTCTCCTTACAGTTGTCCTCCGCTGAACAAAGCAATGCCGCCTGGTTAGTCCTGATACTAATTTTGAACTGCATTTAGCCTACTTACTTATTTGGGCCTACTTACTGTGTCAGCCACTCCTTACAGTTGTCCTCCGCTGAACAAAGCAATGCTGCCAGTTTAGTCCTGTTACCAATTTTGAACTGCATTTAGCCTACTTACTAATTTGGGCCTACTCACTGTGTCAGCCTATCATTACAGTTGTCCTCCGCTGAACAAATCAATGCTGCCTGTTTAGTCCTGTTACCAATTTTGAACTGCATTTAGCCTACTTACTTATTTGGGCCTACTCACTGTGTCAGCCACTCCTTACAGTTGTCCTCCGCTGAACAAAGCAATGCCGCCTGGTTAGTCCTGTTACCAATTTTGAACTGCATTTAGCCCACTTTATTATTTGGGCCTATATCTGTGTTTCCTCCTCATCCTGCCCATTGCCCAGCCACTGCATTGACCCAGACCACTACATTCCCCTTGCACTCTACACAGCCAGAATCTGACCCTGCTGAAAGTCAGGTTCCCCTTCCCGCATACTATACCACCTTACACGGGGACAAAGAGGAAGGTGCAGATGAAAGTGCAGGTTCCTTCATCAGGTGGGGGGGCATATTCATTGGCGACGTCACTGGCACAGGGCCCCTCATAGTACGCAAAAGTGTCTCTGCTGGTGGGAGACGCCACCCGCCGTCAAACACACCGCCGTACTATGAGGGGCCCTGTGCCAGTGCCAATGCGTGGGTCCCCACTGCTTGCTCAGGATCACAGCACTTGCAAAGTTGAAATACTTACCTCTTCCTGCTCCTCCGCCACGACGTATTCCGCGTTTCCTGGACCCACGAAAATCTTGAGCCAGCCCTACCCCCCACAACTTTAGCCAAATGACCCCCAGTTTTCAATGCCTAACTATTATTATAAAGTAAATTAAGATTGACAAGCTTTAGTAATAAGAATTGATGTTTTTGGCATTAAAATGGGCACTGTAGGTGTTTTCCTGCCCTCCACTCACTGCCGACTTTGATTCCCCATTGACTTGCATTGGGTTTCGTGTTTCAGTCGGCCCCCGACTTTACGCAATAATCGGCCGATTTCACCCGACCCGACTTTTGACAAAGTCGGGTTTCGCGAAACCCGACTCGATCCGAAAACAGTAAAAGTCGCTCAACTCTACCCACAACTATCTGACACTAAGGCCCCTTTCAAACATCAGTTTTTTGCAATCAGTCATAATCCGTTGGCTCGATGGATCCGTCCCAGATTGTGAAAAACTGATGCGACACATCCGTTTTTTCACCAGATCCGACTAGCGGATCTGGTTAATTGGATCCTAAAAAAATCGAAGCATGCTCAGTTAAAAAAAAACGCAATCCATTGCCAGATTCTGTCATTTGACAGATCCGGTGCCAAAGGCTTCCATTCTAGCAAACGATGGACGCGACGGCTCCGTTGCTGTCCGTTTTTTCGACGGACACAAAAAACATTACTATGTCCGTTATCTCCGGACAAACAATTTTCAACAGATCTGGTGAACGACGGATGAAACGTGAGGCCATCCGTCGCTAATACAAGTCCATGAGAAAAATACAGATCCACCGGCATCAGTTGCCGGGATAGGTTTTTTTCAAAATTCGACTCATTGCGACTGAGGGCAAAAAACTGATGTGTGAAAGGGGCCTAACACTGAAAATATTCAGTAAAAAATACTGTACTAGTCGCCAATTACTACAGTATATTTTTACTGTCCCTAAGCTAGTTCTCTCAACTTATCTACATTTCTAAAAAAAAATTTTCACACGCACACACACACACACACACACACACACAAGCAACAACTGGAGGCCGATCACTGATGTATATGACTGACCACTCGACGGCTGTAGGACGCATGCACGGATGTGGTGCAAAAAGGGAAAGAAAAAAAGTCCTTGCCAAAAAGGAGCACAAGTGCCAATCAGTGATGTGCATCTGATCAGCGGCTGGACGGCTGGAGGACACACACACACACAGAGGTGATGCAAAGCGGGGGGGGGGGGTAATAGACTTTTTTGGCAAAAAAAACCTCCTGGATAACAGTGAGCACAAGTAGTTATCAGTGATTTGTGTCACTTTATTAGCTCTCGGTGGCTGCAGGACACGGCTGGAAGTGGTGAAAAGGGGGAGATAAGACAGGGCCAGAAAAGTTTTGGAAAACAGCGAGCACGGACGTTGATTAGTGATTTATGTCGCCGATCAGCGCTCAGCGGCAGAAGGGGTGAGTTAGGGAGAGGAGAATTGGAGTGGATTAAGAAAGATCGGGAATGGACCAGGGAAAGATCAGGAACGCCTTCTTTCGCCTTTCTTCAACAGAAGCAGCAACACCAGCAGTGATGGCATAGAATTCAAACAGTCTGTGGCACCACAAGGCCCAGCACAGCATCACAGAACAGCAGGACTGCCTTGCACACATCCGAAGCTAAAATGAGAGCTGGTCCTGGTGACGATGGAGTTGCTAGGCTCCAGCCTATGATCAGAGCTGTTACAGCACGGATCATAGGCCGGACATCAGTGTTTCAGAAAATGTCATTGCCTGAAACACAGTGATTGTCTGTTCAGAACTTTTCCTAATTCATTATTAATGGTTCATGGTGTCCATTGTCCTCCAACTCCTTTTTAGTATGTTTTTATCCATGTCTCATGTTTTTATTGTGTCTTGTTCTGTTTATTGGTGTTTCTTTAATAAAATAATTTTGTCTTGGAATTAAGGTTATTGTTCATTCAATGCAGATTTTTTAGGTTTTACAATGTTGTGTCTGTTTTAAATTAGTGCTTCATTGTGCCCACTTTTTCTGTTTTGATTTTGAGTGATTTCCTTCGTTTTTCACTAACCTATTAAAATGGGACTATTCCCATTGTCCGTGTTTTTGCTTTTTGCCTACCACGTGTCTGCAAAAAATCATTGAGAGTATGTTTGTTTTTGATCGGAGTCACAGATCAAAATTAGGAATACAAGCCTGTGGGTCCGTGAAAAATTACTGACTGAAATTGTCAGCTGTCTGTTTTTAACATTGTAATAAGTACGATAATATTTTCAGTTTGTGGGACATATGAGAAAATCACTGATGAAACACAGGTGGTAAACGTTAACACACTGACAAAACACTGAGGGTGTATAACCCTCTCCAAAATCAGTTTTCCCAATTTTTTTAAAAAATTGTTTATTGTAGGAAACCACTCCTCCCCCCAAAAATACCTATTTAGTATTGTTAACTACCGATGCTATAAAGAGTATAGTGTCCCCCAGCATCAGGGGGTAGCCGAGACCCTGGAGAACATGATCAGGGCCAATTTTTCCTGTCCCCAATCACGTGATCGCCGTTACTCAATAAAATAATTTGCCACTATCATGAAGTACAATATGTCACAAAATAAGTGTACACCCTATTAAAAACATATAATTATTTTCTGACATGATATAGATGTCAGAGGAGAGAGAAATGATGTCCCCAAGCCCACTCGATACCTCTGCCATCCCTTGGTTCCTCCAGCTCAGTCCCCTGCTTTCCCTGAAAAAAAAAAGGCAGGGATTTTTATTATTGGTTAATTTTGATAACTGTGATAGGGTCTATCACAGTGATCAAAAGCCAATAATTAATATGTCAACCTTCCCCTGTGTCATCCCCTTAGATTACATTTTTTTTATGTTATAACTAGATGGCAGCCCGATTCTAAAGAATCGGGAGTCTAGAATCCATATATACTTTATTTATTCAAATGTAAGAATAATACAATTAATAAATAATAGTAAGAAAGAACAAAAAATGGCTGCACTCACCAGCTCTTGACAATTCTTGACAGTACGGCACATTTCTGATTGGTCGCTCGCGGCAGGCGGCAACCAATCAGAAAAGTGCCGCGCACCACGAAGGCATATATCTTTGTCCACCCTGAGCGGGTGTAGGACGCTGGTGACGTCACTTATCTCCGGACATTATCTCCGGACAAAGCCACGGAAGTTGGCACAAATTGCCGGAAGTAGTATTCTAGGCAATTATATATTAGATTTTAATGTTATCAGTGTTTACCTTTGAACGTTTATATTGTATTGTCCTGTCACCAGCCATGTGTACGATTATCGGCCGAACGCCTCTCTGGAACCAATAATCACCCCATGTAAAGGTATCTTTATAAGTTAAAGATTCAGAATACTATGACTTTTATCATATCCTGAACAGTCAAGTTTTTTATGAACCGTTAAGGTTTTCTGGTTGAAGTAAAAAAAACTCTGAGTGTTTACAGTTTGAAACCATAAAATGTTGAAAAATTATGTCATTCTTGAGTATATCACTCAATGGTGCTCATAAACGTGTCAAATTTGATCTATAATATACTTTAATATACGTTACTTTAATCTTTAATATACTTAAGAACAGGGCCCCAGACATCACACAGGGGGTCTGAAACACCGCACAGTGGTCCAAAATATCGCTGTGCTCTGCCTGGGGCCCCTGTGCTCTGCCTGGGGCCCCATATGCTGCCTGGGGCCCCTGTGCTCTGCCTGGGGCCCCATGTTCTGCCTGGGGCCCCTGTGCTCTGCCTGGGGCCACTGTGCTCTGCCTGGGGCCCCATATGCTGCCTGGGGCCCCTGTGCTCTGCCTGGGGCCCCATATGCTGCCTGGGGCCCCTGTGCTCTGCCTGGGGCCCCATAGGCTGCCTGGGGCCCCTGTGCTCTACCTGGGACCACTGTGCTCTGCCTGGGGCCCCTGTGCTCTGCCTGGGGCCCCATGTTCTGCCTGGGGCCACTGTGCTCTGCCTGGGGCCCCATAGGCTGCCTGGGGCCCCTGTGCTCTGCCTGGGACCACTGTGCTCTGCCTGGGGCCCCATATGCTGCCTGGGGCCCCTGTGCTCTGCCTGGGGCCACTGTGCTCTGCCTAGGGCCCCGTATGCTGCCTGGGGCCCCTGTGCTCTGCCTGGGGCCCCTGTGCTCTGCCTGGGGCCCCATGTTCTGCCTGGGGCCCCTGTGCTCTGCCTGGGGCCCCTGTGCTCTGCCTGGGGCCACTGTGCTCTGCCTGGGGCCCCATGTTCTGCCTGGGGCCACTGTGCTCTGCCTGGGACCACTGTGCTCTGCCTGGGGCCTCATATGCTGCCTGGGGCCCCTGTGCTCTGCCTGGGGCCACTGTGCTCTGCCTGGGGCCCCATATGCTGCCTGGGGCCACTGTGCTCTGCCTGGGGCCCCATATGCTGCCTGGGGCCCCTGTGCTCTGCCTGGGGCCCCATATGCTGCCTGGGGCCCCTGTGCTCTGCCTGGGGCCCCTGTGCTCTGCCTGGGGCCACTGTGCTCTGCCTGGGGCCCCATATGCTGCCTGGGGCCCCTGTGCTCTGCCTGGGGCCCCATATGCTGCCTGGGGCCCCTGTGCTCTGCCTGGGGCCCCTGTGCTCTGCCTGGGGCCCCATATGCTGCCTGGGGCCCCTGTGCTCTGCCTGGGGCCCCTGTGCTCTGCCTGGGGCCCCATGTTCTGCCTGGGGCCCCTGTGCTCTGCCTGGGGCCACTGTGCTCTGCCTGGGGCCCCATATGCTGCCTGGGGCCCCTGTGCTCTGCCTGGGGCCCCATATGCTGCCTGGGGCCCCTGTGCTCTGCCTGGGGCCACTGTGCTCTGCCTGGGGCCCCATAGGCTGCCTGGGGCCCCTGTGCTTTGCCTGGGACCACTGTGCTCTGCCTGGGGCCCCATATGCTGCCTGGGGCCCCTGTGCTCTGCCTGGGGCCACTGTGCTCTGCCTGGGGCCCCATATGCTGCCTGGGGCCCCTGTGCTCTGCCTGGGTGTAGGACACTGGTGACGTCACTTAGCTCCGGACATTAGCTCCGGACATTAGCTCCGGACATTAGCTCCGGACAAAGCCACGGAAGTTGGCACAAATTGCAGGAAGTAGTATTCTAGGCAATTATATATTAGATTTTTATTCTTCATTCTTTGCCGTTAGAGTTAGCGTTGGGGTTAGAGATTTTACAAAAGTAAAAAAAAAAAAAAAAGAGACAACAATATGACAACTAGTGTTGAGCGCATGTGCTTGTTACACAAGTTTGCATCGTGGTTACTCGATCACATGTGATACTTGGTGCAATACTCAACTGTTCTGGGTTGGACATTGCCCTCTGGTATATATACTTGCTACTGGCATTTGGAAATTGCCGGTGAGTTCATTCTACCTGGTTGGGGGAGTTGTTCAGTGTTTGGATTTGTTCAGTGTTTAGACTTGGTGTTTGGAGAGTTATGGTGATTTCTGGGTGGAGTTTGCTTGCGTGTTCATCCTCATCCTCTCCTATTTGGTTTCACCTACCTTACCCGCCCGTGTTTGGCAAGTCTATTTTGTTTGACTGCAGTTTTCATTTATTCTGGTTTGTCTTCCCTTGTCTGTGTGGTTAGTGTAATCCTATATATTTTGGCCTCACACAATCCTGGGTGGTGGAGGGAACAGACAATTTTCATGTGATATCTATAACCCTATATGTAACCCCTCTTCACATGTACAGCACCATGGAATTAATGATGCTATATAAATAATAATAAATAATAATAATGTGTGTTCATTTTTTTTAGTCTATGTGATATTCAGCATACTTAATATGAAAGGGGATAAAAGGCAGAAAACATGTTTGCTTATAAATGCTAGAATTTTAACAGACAGACATCATATTTTTGGAATATGTTCATGTTGCAGAGACGAATCGATCCTCTTTATGGGATTGTGCTGTAAAACTTCATGGATTTACACTCTTAGGCCTCTTTCACACTTCAGTCTTCTGGCGTCAGTCAAAATCCTTTGTTGTGTCGGAGCGACGGACCAGTCCAAAAATAGTGAAAAATGGGAACAACGGATCCGTTTTTTCGACTGATCCGTATCCGTATTATTTTGTCAAAAATGTTAAAAATTTTCAGCCAGCGCAACTAACAAGGCACAGTATAAATGAATACAGATATCGCGGAGCATGAAGCACCTAAGACACCCTATTGCAGTATAATAAATGGTTCACAGAAAAGCAAATTATACACATTGTCTGTTTATTTGGAGATGTATTGTAGAAATCACAAAATGTTTGTAAACCAAAAGATCTTGAAAGTGATTGTTCCCACAAGAAATTAATTTTCACAAATGTAATATAGGAAATCTACCCAATACATCTATTTCCCCAAACCAGGTCATTCTAAACCAAGTTACCAATCAATACATAGTAAATCTGGATTCTGATGCCAACACATACATATATTAATAGTCTAAACAATAAACAGATTTTGGCAGCAGATCGTGAAAGGTTACATGTGAACTACAGAAAGGGAAAACTACACTGTGATCCCATAGCATTAATTTCAGCAATATACATCAGGCGTGTGCCCAGGGAAGAACAATAAACTGACATTTCGTATAGAGAAGCAGTGAAAGTCATCATCTGCTCAACATATTACACTGGAAATGCACAGCTTAATGCCTTCCCATATGGCACAAGATTAATTAGGATCCCTAAAAGTATCTGCTACTATTCTGCTGTTGTGAACTAGTTAACATAAGCTTCGCTGCATCTAGAAATATATGCATATTGCAGATGCCATCTCATACCACATTACGTTGGTTTTTTTTAATGTCAGGTAGAATTCATATCATCCACCTATTCATATATCCACCTGTTACTCATAATTTGGCACAACAAGAACATACAGGTGCTTCTCACAAAATTACAATATCATCAAAAAGTTAATTTATTTCAGTTCTTCAATACAAAAAGTGAAACCCATATTATATAGAGTCATTACAAACAGAGTGATCTATTTCAAGTGTTTATTTCTCTTAATGTTGATGATTATGGCTTACAGCCAATGAAAACCCCAAAGTTATTATCTCACGTAATTTAGAATAATTAACAAACACCACCTGAAAAGGCTTCCTGAGCATTTAAAAAGGTCCCTTAGTCTGTTTCAGTAGGCTCCACCATCATGGGGAAGCCTGCTGACTTGACAGATGTCCAGAAGGCAGTCATTGACACACTCCACAAGGAGGGTAAGCCACAAAAGGTAATTGCTAAAGAAGCTGGCTGATCACAGAATGCTGTATCTAAGTATATTAATGGAAAATTGAGTGGAAGGAAAAAGTGTGGTAGAAAAAGGAGCACAAGCAAATGGGATAACCACAGCCTTGAAAGGATTGCTAAGAAAAGGCCATTCAAAATTTAGGGGAGATTCACAAGGAGTGGACTGCTGCTGGAGGCATTGCTTCAAGAGCCACCACACACAGAGACTTATCCAGGACATGGGCTAAAAGAGTCACATTCCTTGTGTCAAGCCACTCATGACCAATAGAAAAGGTCAGAAGCGTCTTACCTGGGCCAAGAAGAAAAATAACTTGACGGATTGGTCCAAGGTTTTGTTTTCAGATGAAAGTAAATTTTGCATTTCATTTGGAAATCAAGGTCCCAGAGTCTGAAGGAAGAGAGGAGAGGCACACAATCAAAGCTGCTTGAGGTCTAGTGTGAAGTTTCCACAATCAGTGATGGTTTGGCAAGCTATGTCATCTGCTGGTGTAGGTCCACTGTGTTTTATCAAGACCAAAGTCAGTGCAGCCATCTACCAGGAAATTTTAGAGCACTTAATACTTCCCTCTGCCAACAAGCTCTTTGGAGATGGAAATTTCATTCTCCAGCAGGACTTGGCAGCTGTCCACACTGCCAAAAGTACCAATACCTGGTTTACAAACAACACTGTGCTTGATTGATCATCAAACTCACCTGACCTTAGCCCCATAGAGAATCTATGGAGTATTGTCAAGAGGAAAATGAGAGACACCAGACCCAACAATGCAGATGAGTGAAGGCTGCTATCAAAGAAACCTGGGCTTAGGTAACACCTGAGCATTGCCACAGGCTGATCACCTCCATGCCATGCCGCATTGATGCAGTAATTGATGCAAAAGGAGCCCCGACCAAATATTGAGTGTATCTACTGAACATACATTTCAGTAGGCCAACATTTTAAATGATTTTAAAATCATTTTTCAAGCTGGTGTTATAAAGTATTCAAATTTACTGAGATAATGACTTTTGGGTTTTCATTGGCTGTAAGCCATAGTCATCAACATTAACAGAAATAAACACTTGAAATAGATCACTCTGTTTGTAATGACTCTATATAATATGAGTTTCACTTTTTGTATTGAAGAATTGAAATTAACATTTTGATCATATTCAAGTTTTCTGAGAAGCACCTGTATATCAATAATAGCCTTCTAGGATATCCTCATCTCGGCATGCTTAGCATGTCGATCTCCGCAAGGAGAAACAATACTTCTTGGATAACGGTCACAGCCAAACCAGATCTCCGCTTTGAACTGATGAGGGGCAGTACCCCGAAACACAGTGTCTGCAAATTGAGATTCTGGTTTGCCTATTATCCTAAGTCATGTGACAAGGCTCGTTAAAGGGTCAACATTGACTTGTAGGATTGCTACCTTCTAATAGGTGGCACTAGAGTTCTAGCTTTCTTTCTCTCTGAAGAGACAATTTGCATAATTAGCATATTACCCAGAGGAGCATTGCGGCTTTAACTCTCGTCTCGGCATGCTTAGCATGTTGATCTCCGCAAGGAGAAACAATACTTCTTGGATATAGGATATCCACAGAATGGTAGTTTGCATTATCTAATGTGAAAGAAGAATAAAAATAAATCTTATTGTGGACATTTAGATATCATAAGCTACTGTTTGTGCAATATATCGTGCACCATGGTGTTCATTGGTATCATATATAAAAATATGTTGTTGCTTGTGCTTTTTCCAGTCTTCTTACATGCACTGCTACTTGCATTATATGTGTGTTGGTTCAAAGCATCTATAAAAATACAGCAACTATAATATATTAGAAATGCTTGGTAACATCACGTACAAGGCCGCAATAATACATTTGTGCTGGAATGTCTGCATGTCTTCGGGGACAGGTTCTTCAAAGTCTCCTTCACATTTGATGGAACCAATAGCGCAGCATGTTGTTCATACACCATGGCAGAAGCCTATGGACCCCAATATAGAAGTAAATGAAGCTCTGTCAGTCGCTGCAGGTTTCACTTGAAGTTCTCATTCATGAAGGAACACATAGTGCAGATGTGGCGTTGTAGAGTGACCATCAGACAAGCAATGTTAAAAAGAGTTGACTGTTGAAATGTGTAATCATATCCAATTAAGGGCTGTGCAATGTTCAAATATCACTTACAGTCAGGTCAGCTGAGATTTGTGATACTTCTGTATTTATCTCACTTAGGATTGCCTAAATTGATGTACCACACAAATTGCTTAGCTCCTAGAAACATTAGGTCAGCTTCTGGATGTAAACCTATTTCTTCACAGGGCGGCTGTGTGGTCTTCTGATAGAATAACTACAGACTTATGTGACTGCAGGCTTCTGAACCCTGATGGTGCACGGTGCATGAACTATCCACCGTCAGGATCCAATGGTATTGCCCAGTGAGAGCAGGTGGTCACCTGCCTGCATGTATGCCATTTGTATCCATTTGGTCAAGAGTCAGCTAGACTTCTCTCCATTCACTTGTATAAATATACAATGTGGATGGAAATATAAAAATCGTAAACTTGATGTTACGTGACCACCCGCTAACAATGAGCAATACCGGTGAATCCTGATTGCGTACACACTGCATACGGTCAAGATTCAGAAGTTTGTAGTCACTTAGCATTATTGTAGACCTTTAACAGAAGACCGAACAACACCTGTAAGGAAACATGTCTACATCCACGGGCTGACATCGTGTTTCTATAAGCTAGGCAATTTGTGCAGCGCACCAGTTGAGGCAATATTATATGGGATAAATAGGGGTTGTGAGTCCTGGTGATAATAGTCTGCAGACTTCTGAATCCCGACAATGTGCATTGTGCCCGGTGAGAGCAGTCTGTCACGTGAATTCAAGTATTCCATTTGCAAACTTCTGGCACATTCTAATTAGATGACCCCAGCTTCTACCAATACAAGTGAATTGAGAGTAGTAGAGCATGTCTAGCCAGCATGTACGTAAATCGAATACTTGCGTTCACGTGACCAGTAAATCTTGACTGCATGCAATTCGCACGCTGTCAGGATTCTGAAGTCTGCATTTTACGTAAAGTTCCGAAGACTTATCAGAAGACCGGACAATCCCTTTAAGAGTGTTTCCTTACACAGAACTCTTGACTAGGGTTGAGCGACTTTTATTTTTATAGGATCGGGTCGGGTTTCACGAAACCCGACTTTCTCAAAAGTCGGGTCCAGTGAAATCGGCCGATCCTATAAAAAAAATCGGGGTCGGGGTCGGCCGAAACACGAAACCCAATGCAGTGCAATGGGATACTATGGTTCCCAGGGTCTGAAGGAGAGGAAACTCTCCTTCAGGCCCTGGGATCCATATTTAAGTGTAAAATAAAGAATTAAAATAAAAAATATTGATATACTCACCTCTCCGACGCAGCCTGGACATCGCCGCTGGTAACCGGCATCTTCCGTACCTAAGAATGGCGCTTGAAAGACCTTTCGATGACGTTACAGCTTGTGATTGGTCGCGGCCGCCCACGTGACCGCTCAGCGACCAATCACAAGCCATGACGTAATTTTCAGGTCCTAAATTCTTCATTCTAGGAATTTAGGACATGAGAATTACGTCACGGCTTGTGATTGGTCGCTGAGTGGTCACGTGGGCCGCCGCGACCAATCACAAGCCGTGATGTCATCGAAAGGTCCTTCACGCGCTCATTCTTAAGAAGGAAGGCTGCCGGAAAGAAGCCGAGGGTGAGTATATTCCTATTAGGTATATACTCACCCTCGGACGCGCCCTGCTTCTTTCCGGCAGCCTTCCTTCTTAAGAATGAGCGCGTGAAGGACCTTTCGATGACGTCACGGCTTGTGATTGGTCGCGGCGGCCCACGTGACCACTCAGTGACCAATCACAAGCCGTGACGTAATTCTCATGTCCTAAATTCCTAGAATGAAGAATTTAGGACCTGAAAATTACGTCACGGCTTGTGATTGGTCGCTGAGCGGTCACGTGGGCGGCCGCGACCAATCACAAGCCGTGACGTCATCGAAAGGTCTTTCAAGCGCCATTCTTAGGAACGGAAGATGCCGGTTACCAGCGGCGATGTCCAGGCTGCGTCAAAGAGGTGAGTATATCAATATTTTTTATTTTAATTCTTTATTTTACACTTAAATGTGGATTCCGATACCGATTTCCGATATCACAAACATATCGGAACTCGGTATCGGAATTCCGATACCAGATTCAGAAGATCGCCGACCTCATGGCCGACCCCACACAGGGGTCGGGTCGGGTTTCATGAAACCCGACTTTGCCAAAAGTCGGCGACGTCTGAAAATGGCCAACCTGTTTCGCTCAACCCTACTCTTGACTATGAATTAAGCTTTACTTAGCCATCGCAGAGCAAGAGGAGGTTCTGGAGAGACCAAATAAATTCTTTAGTAAGGGCCATTATCACTGCAATTATGACAACTAAGCAGACATTGGGTTAAAGCAAATATAAAATAATGCAAAGTAGAGTTCCAGCCCCACTCTCGCAGAATAGACAGTAATAACTAGATCATTGGTGAACATTTAATTTTATTTATTCAGGCATGTATTTTATTTAGATTTGGTATGCTGCATGTATTAAAATATCTACTTATTTGTAGGCAATAATAAAATCATGGTAAAATATTCTAAAGGAAATGCAATCCAGCTGACCACGTAAAAAAACTTGAAAATGATTCTGCTAATGTTGTGCATACATGCACACAAGGAGCTAGTAGATCTTAGTCCTAACCATGCTTTCAATAGTGACATGGACAGTGAAGTATTGCTAGTAGCCATTGATGTGCAATAGATCAATGATCTGCCATACAGTTCAGACAGTTGATCTATGGGGAAAGTGAATTGGAGAGCAAAAATTGCACTATGACGAGCACACCTCTATTACCCAAGGAGAAAAAAAAGATGGGTGCAGAGCAATGGTCAGGAAAGCAGTCCAATTCCTTCCATAGCCAAATATATTCAGACAAGTACGATAAATTGCACTTTATAGCATCAATGATCTTCTGATCGCATCTAAAAATCCTCCTGGATGATCTCTACTCACCACACTTGCAGTATTAGTATTGAAATGGGAATAGTGGCACCACCATCTTTAGTAAGTAATATCATCATCCTCCTTCCGAAGTGAGTCACCTAAGAACATAACCGAACATAGGGCAGCCCTGCCAGGTACACTTTACTCAAAATAAGGGGGTTTTTGTGTGTGTGTTTTTTTTTTAAGAGAATCTGTCACCAAATTTTAGCTATCCCATTTGAAAACAGAATAATGTAAAGGCACTAAATCCAAGGATGAAACATTTACTGAGCTGCTTGCTGTCATTTTAATACAATCACCATTTTATCTGCTGCAGAGCTAACAGTTTTCTGAATGCAGAGCTCAGTATAATCCTGCCCACACCACTGATTGGCAGCTTTCTGTGTACACTGTGCATAGGCAAAAAGCTGCTAATCAGAATCGCTGATAGATTATACTGAGCAGGCACAGTCAGTGCCATTTTGAGAGAGAATTTTTTTTTTTTAATAAATGTATATCACCAAATAAACTAATAAAATGGACATTAAATATGCGATCATGCTACAGCGCTGGCGTCACCGCCTGTCTATTGAATGTGATTTTTTTTTGCTTTTCAAAACATATAATATTCAGTAAATAAAATAGAGGACAGGTCACTGAGGGAACAGTGACCTGTAATAAGCCTTACAGATGAATACCTAATCAGAGCACCACATCAAGGCCCTTCCCCCCCCCCCCACAGTCTGCCCCGGGGCATGGGGAAATCATTAACTCAAAACTGAAAATAAAGATTAAACAACTGTGACAAAAACGTCACCGCTATCCCATCGGGAGATCAGCGGTGCTAGCTAGTGACAGTAGCCGCGGCTCATCTCCCGCCGCAGGGAGGTCAGCCGCAACGCAGCCGGGAGATGAACTACTCTGACCGCCATATTGGAACACCCAAGTTATGGGTATTCTGATATGGCGGCCGGGATTCATATCCCCCACCAAGCCGTGCGGCACTGCTCATTGGCTGAGCGCCGCGGGATTAAAATCCCCCGCCCCACTGGCTGAGCGTTGCCACAAGGGATTTGAATCCCCCGCCAAGCCGTGCGGGGAGCCACCGCCAAATCCCGCGCAACACCACTCATTAGCTTAGCCGCCCGCTGGCTGAGGCTTGGCAGGGGATTTAAATCCCACATGGCACCGCTCATTGGCTGATCCGCCCCTGGCCACGCAGCTTTGGCAGGGGATTCAAATCCTGCGTGGCGACGCTCAGCCAATGAGTGGCGCCGCGCGGCTTTGGTGGGGGATTTAAATCCTGTGCCGCTCAAAGCGGTGCGGCACTGCTCATTGGCTGAGCTGCTGCCGGCTGAGCGGCGCGGGATTCAAATCCCCCCCAAAGCCGCACAGCACCGCTCATTGGCTGAGCCGCCCCTGGCCACACGGCTTTGGCGGGGGATTCAAATCCCGCGTGGCACCGCTCATTGGCTCTGCCGGCGGGGGATTTGAATCCCTCACTGATCATTGGCTGAGCGCCAGGGGGATGTTCATTTCACCGCACTCCCGATGCAATAACATCGGGCCTATTTCTAGTAGAATATAAAATCAATAAGATGGCACGCCGCACTTCATTCCTTGCCTGACCCTGGGTTTCACTTGATGGATTCTTCATGGGGCCTTATTTTGGATAGAATGTACCTGCTGTGGGCTACCCTATGTTCAGTTATCTTTTGAAGTGACTGGGAGGAGGAAGATCTTGCTACCTAAAGACGTCAGGATCCATATTTTTCATGTACATACAAATACTGAAAGTGTGGTGAAAAGAGAAAAAATGAAGACGGATTTTTGGATGTGTCTTAGTGCAATTTATTAATCTATTTGAATTAGATAGCAGCCCATGAGTTCCCAAGGAATTACTAACTGCCTTGAGGCAAAGCATGGCAGAAACTTAAGGCAGGGTTTTTAGAGCTGAAGATACATCTATGAGAATGCAGCCTATCATTACAAGGATCTAACACACCTAAGCATCAGCTGACCACAGCCTTGAACAGGCAATGTGCATGTTGAGTAGGAATATTTTTACAGGGCAATCCAGTGAAATTGACTTATAGTACAAAAATAATTTATAAAATCAGATGGTATCACTGTCATCAACAAGTAAAGCATGGCTCCTACTTATTTCTTGGTATTTCAACCTTACAGCAACTCTGGTTATAAAAACAATTTTGAAAAGTGGACAACATCCCAGTGAACTGAGTTAGTGCACAAGAAATATCAAATATAAAACTTTTTTTTACCTTACACCACTTGACATAACTTTCTATTTACAATGCTATATTTGCAAAATAAAATATACAGCAATTTATAAACTCAAGTACTCGAAACTTGACAATTCAAAGAGTCAACAGACAATAGAAGAGAAACACAGCCATATCTGCAGGGAACACACAGTGCAATGAGGGAGCTCCAACAACCTTGAGTGCAGGACCAAAGAAACTCACACTTATGTTTCATACAGTTTTTAGATTTCTAGGCATGAACTTATGTTGAAATGAACGTATAGATGGACATATAGATTAAGCGAAAAATTACAATGTCACTTGGTCGAAAATAATATAAAGAGCTTGGAAATTATCACTCATGGCCCAAAAGTGGTCTCTCTAATCTCAAGTGTTCTCCAACTTACGAAAGTCTATTAAGCCACGATTCTTCAGCTAGAGTTCATTTACCCTGCATGGGGCAAAGCAGGACTTTTGCCTTTAATAGACCTCTTATTACTTGCTAGAAAATTAGATATTTTTAATATGTCTACCAGGTATAGTTTACTATATTCATGGAAAACAAATTTGTTTTTTAATTTATAATTAGAAAAGGTGAGGGAGAAGTTGGAATTAATTTGCTGCTCCATATAGAATCCTTGTGGTATACATAATCATGTTTTGTAAAGAGGTTGTATGCGATAAGAAAAACATGCCTGCTTAGTTTTAGAAAAAGGTCCACTCTTGTCCATGGGTTGTGTTAGGTATCCGACAGGCCATACAACCCCTCTAATTGCTTCCTATAGTGGCCATTTTTTTATACTTGAGTTTTTATGCCTTGGTCTTTCAAGAGTCTTCACTTATTTTTTATATGTCCATCAACAAAGCCACATGAGGGACATTTCAACCCACGGATAAAACGTACTACAATCAATTCTCTCTGCATTAAAAAAAGGCATTTTAAAGGGAACCTATCACCCCGTTTTTTTCGGTATGAGATAAAAATACTGTTAAATATGGCCTGAGCTGTGCATTACAATAGTGTAGTTTGTGGACCCCGATTCCCCACCTATGCTGCCGAAATACGTTACCAAAGTAGTCATTTTCGCCTGTCAATCAGGCTGGTCAGGTCGGATGGGCGTGGCTTCTTCCCCCAGATATTGCGTAGTTTTCCGTTGGTGGCGTAGTGGTGTGCGCATGTCCAACGTCCCCAATCCTGCACGGGGGGGTGAAAACAGCAGCGATGTCCGTTATTCCATTGGTGGTCGGTGGGCGCGGCCATCTTCCTTTGGCCGCGCGTGCGCAGAAGCGGCGCTCTGCTGTCCGCGGCTTCAGGAAAATGGCCGCGGGATGCCGCGCGTGCGCAGATGGAGATCGCGGCGGCCATTTTCCTGAAGCCGCGGCCAGCAGAGCGCCGCTTCTGCGCACGCGCGGCCAAAGGAAGATGGCCGCGCCCACCGACCACCAATGGAATAACGGACATCGCTGCTGTTTTCACCCCCCCGTGCAGGATTGGGGACGTTGGACATGCGCACACCACTACGCCACCAACGGAAAACTACGCAATATCTGGGGGAAGAAGCCACGCCCATCCGACCTGACCAGCCTGATTGACAGGCGAAAATGACTACTTTGGTAACGTATTTCGGCAGCATAGGTGGGGAATCGGGGTCCACAAACTACACTATTGTAATGCACAGCTCAGGCCCTATTTAACAGTATTTTTATCTCATACCGAAAAAAACGGGGTGATAGGTTCCCTTTAAGTTTACTCTGTGGACCAGTACAATACTAAAATCATATTCTGTTTTGAGGTTTACCGCTTGTAAAAACTAAAATAAAAAACAAAATGAGTTGCATTTTCTGGTTGATGGAGTGGTGTGCAAGCTAAATATTGGTACTTTTTAAAGTTCAGTCTTTTCCAGAGAGATGCAATATGATTGCCGCATATAATTTTTTTTAATCTGTAGATTTTTATTATTAAAAATGATGTTCCAATTTTTATGTGCTTTAGAGTGGTTTCAAATGTTTTAAAATTGATCTCTTTTTAAGACTCTTTGAATTCTTTGTAATCCCCCTACGGGGAGGCTTGAACCGGTGATAGCTTGAGTGCAGGTATAATACACTGCAGTACTTCTGTATTGCGTTGTATTGTGAATGGAACTGTCTTCTATGAATGCAAGTGCAATGATGGCATACAGAAGGGTCTTCATTTGGTCTTCGTATGCCATGACAACGTCTAAGATGCACTCGCTACTGACTACAACATCTAAGGGGTTAAAAAACGGCAACAAATGGAACAATTGTTGCTCCATGTCCATGTAAGGATAACACACGAAAGTCAACATTGGTTTCCTGATTTTTGTAACAGTTACCTACCCCTTGGGCAGTCTATAAGCAAGAGCATGTTTACCGGTCTTTCAGTAGAGCCAGATGGCTGCACTTGACTGTTAATGGAAGAAGCTATGGCTACATAGGTAAAACAACTGAGCAGTGTCATATGTTCTTGTTACATCAGGCTCCTCCTTACACATTTCACCCTTATAACATTTTAAGACCGATGTAAGTGTGGTTGCATTAATGTCTGCACTCAAGTTGTGTTTAATTTTGCATATATAAGAACACATTAGAAATGTCCAGTAAAGTTTCCCAAGTGGCCTGCAGTATAATCCTTGGTTGAGGCCAGACAGGCAGAGCATAGGCATTGTGACTTCTAGTGGTTACAGGGTACAGTGAATGAAAACGGCACAATGACGGTAAACAGAGAATGGTCCCTTGCTAAGATCACAAAAAATGCTCGCACTTCCGGATACATTTCACCACCATAAATCATTTTAAACACACACACATTCTGCTGCAACAGGTAGTGAAAAGTCCTTCACCCTGTGGAGGCATAGAGAGATAATCTTCAACACCATCAGCTGTTGTCATGGATACCATGTAAAGCGGAGGATTGCTGGAAGAACGTAAAGCTATAGGAATTCCACATAATTCTCAGGGATAAGTCCAGTCTTTCCATTGAGCGTCCCTTCTAACCAGCCTGGTTCCTGTGATGGATGAACTGGATTGGAGAAAAAAAATGCATTAACATCTGAGTAATTGTACATTTCATCTAATAGCATAGTTCCCTACTCTGAAAGTGAAGAGATATATACAGCAATTTTTATTTTACGTGAAGCCATTTCCCTAACGTTGCACAGGCTTTTACATGTGCCCACAGAAAAAAAAATATTCTTCTTGGTGAAGCCCATTAGTGTTCCAACAAAATAATCTTTTTCTGGCTGCCAAAATAAAACACCTCTACTCACAGTATGATACCCCCACAGTGGCACCATTCACACTAGGATATCCCCACAGTGGCCCACACACAGTATGAAGCTCACAGTGGCCACCAAAACGAGGGCTGTGGAGTTGGCAAGCTAAAGCTCCGACTCCTCAATTTCCCTGACTCCACGCCTCCGTTTACTACTGAGCATGTGCATAAAGTGCAGAACAGATTCATCTCAACTAAAAGCCCAGATCCTTAGATCAGGAACAGGCATTTACAAGTCATTTCATAACTTTCCCAAATGCTTATTAAAACATTTACAGCACATCCTGCACTGTACTACTGTACCCAATTTATTATATATTTTAGGAGTCGGTCCATTTTATACTGACTCCAACTTGACCAAAATGGACAACGACAAACTCCACGACTCAGATGCCACAGACCTGCCCAAAGCCATATGTCTCCACATTACCACAAATTTATGTCCCACAGCCCCACCCCACTGTATAATGCATCCACACTGCTCCAACACAGTATGATGGCCCCCTATATAGTATTGTGACCCCACATACATTATGATGCCCATAATTAGGGCTGCCATCAGGGCAATCCTTACTGGCGTATGGGGCCCCATGAGCAGAGGGGGCCCACAGCGGGCTCCTCTATTCCGCTCATCGGGCCTCAGTGGCAGGATACTGATGCTTCATAACTGATCGTGCGTCCTCTGACGCACGATCAGTTAAAATCTGTTACCTTGCAGGAGATTCCTCCCGCACGGCAACAGTTAACAGCCGCCAGCCAATCACAGGCCGGAAGCTAACGTCAGCGCGCATGTTGCCGACGTATGACATCACTGTCATATGCCAGAAAGGAGCTGGACACCTAATCTAAATTGGAGAGCAGGCCACTGCTGGAGCTCGGCCAGGTAAGCAGAAACTTTTTTTTTGTAAAGCCGCAGTATGGGGTGCATTATACTATATATGACAAGCAGGTGCATTATAATGTAGGGGTAAGGGAGGGAGGGAAAGGGGCTGCATTATACTATGAGGGTGCATTATACTATAGGGGTGCATTATACTCCTATGGGAGTGCATTATACTGCTATGGGAGGCATTATAGTACTATAGGATGCATTATACTGCTGAGGGCTGCATTATACTATGGAGATGCATTATACTACTTTGAACTTGCATTATACTTCTATGGAACTGCATTATACTGCTATGGAGCTGTATTATACTATGGGGGTGTATTATACTATGGGGGTGCATTATACTGCTATGGAGCTGCATTATATTGCTATGGGGGTGCATTATACTATGGTGTTCATTATACTGCTATGGGGTGCATGATACTGCTATTTGGTGCATTATACTGCTATGGAGGTGCACTATACTACTATGGTGCTGCATTATACTACTATGAAGCTGCATTATACTATGGGGCTGCATTATACCACTATATGGGTGCATTATACCGCTATGGGGCTGCATTATACCTCTATGGGGGTGCATAATACTATATATGACTATGGGGTACATTATACTACTATGTGGGTGCATTATACTATATATGACTATAGGGTACATTATACTACTATGGGGCTGCATTATACTGCTATATATGACTATGGGGTACATTTTACTATTAGGGTATGTGCACACGTTGCAGATTTCCTGCAGATCTGCAGGTTTTTTTTCCGCGCAGAAACGCTGCAGATCCACAAGTGATTCACAGTACAATGTATATCAAGGGCAAAAAAAATGCTGTGCTGATGGTGCGGAAAATTCTGCACAGAAAACGCAGCAGATTCAAAAAAGGACCATGTCAATTCTTTGTGCAGATCTGCTGCGTTTCTGCACCCATTCCATAATATAACTCTGCAGAGGTTAAAAAAAAAAAAAAAAAAGGAAGAAATCCGCACAGAAAACTGCAACGTGTGCACATACCAAAAAAAAGCGCAGATTCTGACCAACGTTTTCTGCTAAGAAATGCAGAATCTGCACAGAAAATTCCACAGTCAAATCTGCAACGTGTGCATATAGCCTTATGAATGATTATGGGGGCAATATGAAGAGACATGGGGGAAGTATGGAGAGACATGAGACACAATGAGAGGACACGTGGGGTCCAGAATGGGAGGACATGGGGGGTCCAAATGTGGGATATTATTACTGTAGGGGCTAATTAAAGGATATTATTTTTGAGGATACTGTTTTAAGTATGGGGAAGGAAAGGTCCAGGTACTACGCAGGGCGACATGGTCGCTTTTGTCTCCACCTGGCGTAGTATAGAGTTTGGGGAAAAATTGGACAATGCGCTCTAGATAACTTATTTTCTGCAGAAACGAGTCCTGGCTGAAAGAAGTGATGGCGGTGTGCGCTGGATGAAGATGAAAAGTAAACATGAAGGACTTCAACTAGAGACGTCACCAGTGTGTGTACACTGACACTATACACTTTACCCTATATACAGAGCTTCTGTTTATAATGTCACCAGTGATCACTGTATATTGCTTGTACACTGACACTGTTTAAGAAGTAAAGATCTCCTGTGTATAATGGCACTTATGGTGATATTAATATTGTTTTTTTATTATTAATCAGTACTGTAGTATTCGGTCACTACTATGTTGTGGTAATATGTGATCTGGTCATGGTGTGGTGGTATTTGTTCCTTGTATGTGCTATTATTTGGTCACTATGTAGTGGTAATATGTGATCTGGTCATGGTGTCACGGTATTTGTTTCTTTTATGTGCTATTATTCGGTCACTGTGGCTGTACATGTACACTGTGGTCTGGACATGTGGCGGTATTTGTTCTTTGTATTTAGCATTATTCGGTCACTATGTGGTGGCAATACGTAGTCTGGTCATGGTGTGGCGGTTTTTGTTCCTTGTATGTGCTATCATTTGATCACTATATGGTGGTAATGTGTGTCTGGTCTTGGTGCAGCTGTATTTATTCCTTGTTTGTGATATTATTGGTAATTTTAAAAATTTTAAAATAAAAATCTAATGAAATTTTATTGGATATTCTAACAAATGTTTAGTAAGTTACAGTAGAGTAGAGCCCGGTCAAAGGAGTCTACCTTATGGTGGCGGATCAAAAAAATCTTTTGGCCAAAACAAAAGCTGCTAGCTATGCATGTGGTGATGGGAACTGTAAATGTGTGATTGGTGAGGATGTGGTGCAGAAGTGGAGTTTTTCCATTTTTTTTCCCAAGAGAGGGCGGTGGACTGTGGATGGTTCGAAGGGTGGAGGCAAAGCTGAGGTGGGGCCTGGGTGGAATCTCAAGGGGGCCCCAAAAATTTTGCCAGTATGGGGCCCCGAAATTCCTAGTGGCAAGCCTGCCCATAATCCTCCCACACATTACTTCCCCCAACACAATAAAACCTCCCAGTGACTCCCAAATTATGACCCCATAGTTGGAATTCACCACAGTATGACTCCCCCACAAAGGCACCCATACAGTATAATGCCCAACATAAGTATGCACCTTTGCTGTGAGCCTTGACATCCCTGATCGTCTATGACTTTGCTGCCAGCCGTGTGAACTGAAGGTCCTTGTATATCCTTCAGTCACCTAGATGGAACCATGGAACAGTAATCTGACAACTCCCTACTCCACAATCTTTTTGAAGGCATAGATACACTTGACATCAGGACATAACCTAGACCACGCAGGAAAGCTCCCCAAAATTGGGACTGTCCCAGTGGATTTGGCACATTTGGGAAGTCTGATTAGCAATAATAAATATGTTATCAAAATTGTTTTTGTTGACGAGCTCAGCTCCCTTTGCAATTTTTACTAACTACATCAATGTGTGGGACCTGCTATGACCATCCACTGACTTACAAGCAGTTCCCTTTATTACGACAGCCACCATTATTTACCACAGATTTAGCCACACATTTTAAATTGTATGCTTAATTAAATGGAAAATATATGGAGAAAAGTATAATCAGACTTGGAGAATACTACAACATTAGTAGATGATGAAGGCCTGCCAACAATGGATTGTAGACTTTTTAACAAGAGAGGGAACTCTGCACTTTTATGTACTGTTTTACATAGAGAAATACATTTTAAGCCTCTAGTTAGTCTGGTTTGGGGTAATTTATATGTCTAGGGAATCCAGACACGTGCTAAATAATTCCATTGAGCGGGAATAAAACAGTAATTTGTTTGAGACATTTTTTTTAAAACCCAAATAAAAACGGAGGTTAAAACCCAATTTGGATTGACCAAGTCTGTCTCTGCAGCATTGATCATCTGTTACAACACAGCATCTGGGTCACTGCCTAGGTTTATTTTATTAACCTAGAAAGACCTCTAGCTATATTTTCCCCCAATGCTTTCTTTTCCATACTTCAGAGGAATATATTACTGAAACATTGCAATCTTCATCCACACAAAAACGTTATAAATCAGTCTATAGTATATATCTCAGACAAAAATGTATATTCATCAAGAATTGGGGAAGGACGTGGTTAAATAGCCATTGCATATTATGACCGCAAAAGACTCTCTGGCATTACGGGTACTGTAACATGAATGGTATTGGGCCCCTTAGGACATTCCCATGGCAGTCTGGTTGCTTCCTAATTCATTCTACTTACACCATAAAAATGATATGTATTCAATATATACGGTAAATAGAAACTGATCTTAAGCACAGGACCTATTACTTTTTCAACATGCATTTACAAGTAATAATACATGCAATGTTTTAGTATATTTTTATATTCTGTAAGCAAAATAAGTTACAGTTTATTATAAGATTTATTTCATGTACCGGTATATCTAAATCTTTATGTATAGCTCAGGGTCCTGAAAATTTACGTTACTGATAAAAGGCAGGCCAGAAGATCGAAAAGCGGATTGTCATCAGCTGTGCCACACTGCCTTGCTCTTTGTACAAGGCTACAAATATAATTACACAGGCAGAGGAAATTAGACACTTGTGCGAGTGGTGACCTTTTCTGCTTTCTTTGTAATTATCTCTTTAATGCACAGGGCAATAACACAAAGCACGGCAACGATGGGAAGCTAGAAAGTGTTGTTAGTGAGGAGAGGACTGCCATAGAAGAACTCCAAATCATAGTAAAAGAACAACAAAAAAAGTGGCATATTTGTTTTGCGACTTGTTCTGAAAGAGGAGCTGTTTAGCTGAAAAGAGACATTTTTTGTGGGGTAAATATACATGTCTAAACACGAGACATCAAGTGCCAAAAAAACCCACAAAATTGTGACGCACATTTCTGCCACAACTAATACTTGGTGTAAATGTAGACAGAGCATGACCAGTTTGATCAATTTGGCACATGCCAAAATGGTCTTGTCTAGGTTTACAATGTCTGAAAGTTAGACAGATTTGATAAATATGCCCCAATATTTTTGCTGAAATTTGCACATGCTGGAAACACAGAAAGGTCAACAGGTATCCATTAAATGTAATCAATGGCTAACATTTGTAAATTAAGTTTAGTCATATCTGTAGCAAATGTCAAAGTTAGATAAATTAATATGTTTATTCAAACTTTGTTTTATTATTATTATTTATTGTTATAGCGCCATTTATTCCATGGCGCTTTACATGTGAGGAGGGGTATACATAATAAAAACAAGTACAATAATCTTAAACAATACAAGTCATAACTGGTACAGGAGGAGAGAGGACCCTGCCCGCGAAGGTTCATAATCTACAAGGGATGGGTGAGAATACAATAGGTGAGGATAGAGCTGGTCATGCAGCGGTTTGGTCGATCGGTGGTTACTGCAGGTTGTAGGCTTGTCGGAAGAGGTGGGTCTTCAGGCTCTTTTTGAAGGTTTCGATGGTAGGCGAGAGTCTGATGTGTTGTGGTAGAGGGTTCCAGAGTAGGGGTGATACGCGAGAGAAATCTTGTATACGACTGCAATGACCAATGCACGTCCAAGGTAACCCCGGAAAAGTGCAAGCTAGGGTTACCTTGGACGTGCGCAGTTTGGCCAGCTGTGTGTTCACCAGAGGATTGACTCAATTACACATATTGGGGAACTCATGTTTCACAGCTACATCGATCTTGCCTATCAGTGTTTGATTGATAGGGTCTGGTCATTGCAAGTGGACATTCACACTGGTGTGTGCTGTGGGCTGGGGCGTAGCCATTACCATGATTGGTTTGTGCATTAAAAGGACATTTCTGTGGGGGTGGTTATCGCCATGAGGACTATAATGCTGTCTATTGATTGGTGGTATCGCTTTGTTTACATTTTAAGGGATAATAGCTCTAAAATGATATGATTTACTCATAAAAGCGATCAGAGCTATTTAACTGCCTAGTATATGAAGGGCCTATGTGGTAATGTCTTTATGGGACTGTTTTTAATATTTTTGTATGTGTGTTAAGGTTATAATGTTTTTTTCACTTTTGTATTGACACCCATTTGTAGACCTCTCTGCAGGAACTCTAGAATCTTAGTAATACAGAGCTTTTGGCCAATGTCTAATCCTGAATTAGCCAAGAATTTTTTCCATATTTTAACATAAATATTTGTTATAGAAGGCTTCCTGCTTCTCATTAAGATATTAACTAGTTCCTGCGAAAAACCTCTCTTTTCTAGTAATGCCCCTTCAAATTCCATGCCGCTAGATGTAAATTGGACGCTCGTGGATGGAGGATTGGACCTTGTGAGAGGAGGTCTGGAACTTCCGGGAGAATCCAAGGCTGAGAAACAGACATCTTCCTCAGCCAAGGAAACCATGGCCTCCTGGGCCAGAATGGCGCTATCAAAATTATTCGAGCTTTGTCCTCCCGAATATTCCTCAGAACTAACGGAATCAAGTTCAATGGAGGAAACGCATAGGCTAGATTGAACTGCCATGGGATTAAGAGTGCGTCCACTGCGTACGGGTTTTCTCTGGGGTTTAGGGAGCAAAACCGGTGAGTCTTTTTGTTTTCTCTGCTGGCAAAGAGGTCTATGTCTGGACATCCCCATAGAAGTCTGATCTGATTGAAGACGGTCTGATTGAGAACCCAATCTCCTTGTCTGAGTTTTCTGCGACTTAGATAATCGGCTATGACGTTGTGTTTTCCCCTTATATGAAGAGATGTGAGTGACAGTAGATGAGCCTCTGCTATCTGAAAAATACGACCCGCCACTTCCATTAAAGATCTGGACCGAGTTCCCCCATGATGGTTAATGTATGCTACTGTTACCTGGTTGTCTGAGAATAGCCTGACGTGTCGGCCCTGTAGGGACATAAGGAAATGACTTAGAGCTCGTTCTACTGCTAAAATCTCGTTAAGGTTGGAAGATAAGGTTTGTTCGGAATGTGACCAACTCCCGTGGACCCACATATCATCCATATGTGCCCCCCAGCCCTTAGGGCTGGCATCTGTCGTCAGTACTCGAGATATATTATTTGTCCAGGGAACCCCTGTACGCAGGTTTGGTATGTGTAACCACCAATGTAGGGAATGTATAGAAGATTCAGACAGGGAAAATTTATTATCAAGGTGGCCATCTAACCGACGAGTATTGTACAGTACATCCCACTGTAGGACTCTGGTGTGGTACTGGGCCCAAAGTACCGCTGGGATGCATGTTGTGAGTGAGCCCAGCAGCGACATTGCACCTCTTAATGTGACTGATGGATTAATGACTACTTTGAGTGTTTGCCGATGAATTTTTTCTACTTTTGCATCTGGCAGACGACATTCTTGTAACCCCGAGTCTAGGATGAGCACTAGGAATTCCTGTACTTTTAACGGTTGTAAACGTGACTTTTTGAAATTAATAATCCAACCTAATTTCTGTAAGGTTGAGATTACTTTGGCTAGTTGGGTTGAGCAGTGTGAATCTGAGTGTCCTACGATCAACAGGTCATCCAGATATGGTACCACTAGAATATCCTGTTCATGAAGATGCGCCATGACTTCCACCATTATTTTCGTAAACACACGGGGGGCCACAGCAACTCCAAAGGGGAGTGCTCTATATCGAAAGTGTTCTATTCTATTATCCCCCCCAGTGAAACTGCTACCCTTAAGAACTGGGTCTATCTCTGTTAGATCTTGTACGGTCAAACCATCTTCTGTTAGTACCCCGTCTATAGAAGGGTCTACCCAGGTAAGGGAAACGCTTCTTACTATCTCACGCTTTTTCCAGAAGCTCATCCAGAACTGGACCGAACAAATGCGCCCCTTCACACGGAATATTGCACAGTTTTGACCTGGCCTGTATATCGCCCGGCCAACATTTTAGCCAAATGGCCCTACGCCCTGAATTAGAAAGGGCTGCAGATCTGGCCGCTAGCTTCACAGAGTCTGCCGATGCATCCGCAAGGTAGGCTGCTGCTCCCTGAATCATAGGAAGGGAGGCTAAAATCTCATTTCTCGGAGTTTTGTTCTTAAGTTGATCCTCTAAGCTGTCCAGCCAAACCATCATAGAAGGTGGCTGCAATTGATGGTCTGAGAGCCCCCGCTGATGTTTCCCAAGCTCCCTTTAGAAATACATCAGCTCTCCTGTCCAGCGGGTCCTTTAAAGTTCTCAAATCCTCAAAAGGTAGCGAGGATTTCTTGGAAGCCTTAGCCACTGCAGCATCGAGTTTTGGGGCTTTATCCCATGCTGAAGATGCCACTTCTTCAAAAGGATATCTCCTCTTAAAAGATGGTGGAAGAGAACCTTTCCTCTCAGGTTTCTTCCACTCTCGTGTGATAAGATTTATCCCATGCTGAAGATGCCACTTCTTCAAAAGGATATCTCCTCTTAAAAGATGGTGGAAGAGAACCTTTCCTCTCAGGTTTCTTCCACTCTCGTGTGATAAGAGAGCTCACTTTGTCTACCACTGGAAAACATCTGCGAGCTTTTCGGTCTAGCCCCTTAAACATGACATCCTGCATAGACTTCTCTGATTGGGTTTCTTCAATCCCCATGGTATTATTTACCGCTTTGACCAGTCGGTCTATCCGGTCAAAAGAAAGACAAGAATGACCGGCTTCAGTGTCAGAAGATGATGATGATGACTGAGTGGAATCTGATCTTATCTCTCCTGAGTCACTGTCCTCAACTGAAATCGGGGATCTAGGCTCTCTTCCCCTACTTTCTCTATCCTGAGACAGGGATTTAACTGAACCCCTGACCTCTTGTCTGATCATGTGCCTTAGGCTGGATGTGAAGTCTGGCGTCTCCTCCGCTATTAAACATTGAATACATGGTCCACATAGCTTCTTTATGTGGTCATCCGGGAGCGGAACTCCACATTCAGCACACTGTTTATGCTTAGTTTTAGTGGACCGTTTTTTCCCCTGATAGACAAGGAGAGAGGGAATATAAGGGGAGACACACATCACTAAGTGAACTTTCTCAGCGATCACTTACCCCTATAGAAAGCTGAATGGTATTGCAGGGGTATCCTCTCAGCCAGTGTATCATCATTACGGCTTGAGGACTTTCCGGCTCTAGATCTTTGACCCGATATGTCTCCTGCCGGCCAACTACTATCACTAGATCGCCACTGGGTATCCCTTACTTGGGGTTTCTCCAAAGGCTGATCCTGCTGCTGTAGCTGTACCAGCTCTTGCTCCTGTGAATCCATTATGGATAGGAAGCATGTGTCGCTCGTCAGGATTCCTTAAACCCCCTTAGGTACCTCCCCCAGCTGGGGACAGCAGGTTCCTCCAATCTCATCATTTTGGTACACCTGCCTTTTGGGAGGCCCCCTCCCCGAGACTGCCCCCCAATAAGAGGTCTGCCCGCCGGCTGCCGTATAACCTGCACATCGCAACCGCGTCAGCGCCTGATATCTCGCCGGTCATCTGTAATGTCTCGCCTGGATCTTCCTCCTGTTCACCGCCGCGGCCTGTACTGCGCATGCTCGGCGCGTCATCAAACCGCGCCACTCGCGAGGGACCGCCCCTTCCGGCGCGTCACTTCCCCCGCCCGAATCATGGAGTGTGCAACGCTGCTTGTCATCATGCCGGCATGCCGCCCGATATGCGCGCCATGCCGGCCCGCGCCCAACACCCGCCGCTAGCTTCACAGTATCACGCCGGCTCCCATGTCACGCCGGCATGCGCCCCACCGGCATACCGACGCTAGCCAGCAAGCACAGCACCCGATTAGACGGTCTCGGAGAGCAGGGCCCCCCATGGCTATACATACCGGTACCAGAAAAGGACGCCCAAGTCAGCACTCCCCTTGAAGGCTTTTCCCTGCTGCTGCCCACCCCCACAGCTGTCTGTGGTGTGGCACCTCCAGTACATCAGACCTGACCGCAGAAGGGACCCTCCCGCTTCCTGAACCGGCCTGCCGAGCCTGGGTATCACTTCTTGTCTTCACCTTCTTCTTAAGGTAAGCCTGCAGGGTCCCCTGTCAGGGACAGGAAATCAACTGAGGCGGGAGAGAGGCACCCCCCTTTTATGTCTGTAGGTTTCCTGACCCTGAAGGGCGGATCCCCTCTCTCATCTGTGCTGTCATGGCGACTGAATAAAAGGAGCTTTAATCTGGCGAAGTATTTTCAGACAAAATTTGATGTGTGCATATCTGAATAGAGGATAGCTTGTGGGAAGGTGTATGTAAATTATTGGCCCGACCATGAAGCATAAAGTGCCCGTACTTTGTTTTAACACTCATTATGTGCTGAATCTCTTTAACAACAAGCGCTTACACACTGCAGGAGAGACAGACTAACCCAGAAATCTGGATATGTAAAGCGATTCTGCCACTGTTTATTACTGGTTTCTGATGACCCAGATACTGACCACCACTGTACAAGGTAAGGCTGCAGTGCATTATGGGACACCCTGCGTGGCAATGCAAAATGATGTCTGCCTGCTCTCTGATGCTAAGCAGAGTTGGAAATAGTGCTGGGCACGTTTCCCTCCCCCACAACCGTGAATTAAATCTCAAAATGTTTAAATTTGTCTTGAACTTGATCCTCTGTGGCTCAATCTGCTGATCTTTACTGCTTAACATCCTACATGTAACATAGTGCATTTGTATATTTGTATTCCAGGAGGAATTAGATTGAGGAGTAGGTATTTATTCACATGTGTATGTCTCACCGATAGCAACCGGAAACGTTCACTGATTACACTGATCAATGCATCTGTAGCATTATAAAAGAGTATATTTTCTCTTTTTTTAAAGGGAACCTGTCACCTGAATTTGGCGGGACAGGTTTGCGGTCATATAGGCGGGGTTTTCTGGTGTTTGATTCACCCTTTCCTTACCCGCTGGCTGCATGTTGGCCGCAATATTTGATTGAAGTTCATGCTCTGACCTCCGTAGTACACGCATGCGCAAGGCAATCTTGCCTTGCGCACGCGCAGTATGCTTTGCCCATCTGCGGGCAAAGCCGAAAAGCATTAGTGCGCATGCGCACTATGTCCCGGAAGTATTTCGCTGTGGGACATAGTGCGCCGGCGCATGCGCACTAATGCTTTTTGGCTTTGCCCGCAGATGGGCAAAGCATACTGCGCGTGCGCAAGGCAAGATTGCCTTGCGCATGTGTGTACTACGGAGGACAGAGCATGAACTTCAATCAAATATTGCGGCCAACATGCAGCCAACGGGTAAGGAAAGTGTGAATCAAACACCCGAAAACCCCGCCCATATGACCGCAAACCTGTCCCGCCAAATTCAGGTGACAGGTTCCCTTTAAGACATGAAAGCTTTTCTTTCTTATTTTGCTGCATAAAGTTTTCTTTATGATCGAGTGATCGATGGTGGAGCCAGTTTCTTGACTGCTTCCCTCATCACTCCACTTAAAGGGAGTATTTTCATGGGCAGATAAGTATGCCAATTTCAAAACCACACATCAAAACTAGGGAGACTTCACATGTTATGCTATTCTGATGCATACAGGTGTAACACACTCAAATCACGTATTCCTCCAATACAAGCCGCCCAGCTGAAAACTACATTGAAAAATAAAGTGCCAGCAGAAAATACTTTTCGCCAAAAATGTTCTTACATGTGTGGCCAAGCATACTCATGAGCTTAGCTTTTCGTTTAGACAAAAACAGTCTGGAAATAAACTCCATTTGGCATGGAGAAAAGGGTTGAGGCACGAGAGTGAGAAAGAGTTCATAAGCAAGATGTCTGAACTGTAACATAGATGCTTCTGATGCTACAATCTAATTAGTTTTGGAGGTGTGTCATATTGTTATATTGGAATCTTTTGTATTAACTTTTTTGTCCACAGGTAAAGGAAAATATACCCGGAAGGAAGTTATTTTAGCAATTGACAGAAAACTATCACATTTATGTAATTAAAAGTAAGAAAACAAGAAGCTTAAAGCAGTTTTCGGTTCCGGGAAACCCTGTCCTCTGGCTGGAGTTAAAAACGATAAAACAGACTGTTCTTAACTTACCCTCCCGCGAGTCCAGCACAGAGTATCGCCGACAGAACTGCAACCAATCAGCGAGCCGAGCTAGTGGCTCTGCCCACGTTGACGGCACTAGCCGCTCAGAGCTGCTGAGCTCACGGATTGGCTGCAGTGCTGTAATTATTATGTCAGCGCTGCATACAACAATAGTAGTTGGAAGTAGTGGGCATTGGAACTGGAAGGGTGAGTGTAGCATAGGTTTGGTTTTGTTCTTTTAAGACCAAAAAAATAACAGAAAACCCCATTAATCCACAGTTTATTTTCCCAGAAGTTAGTGTATGAACAGAGAGGTGATATGAATGACAAGAACAGGTAGACGCAAAGTAAAACAGCATTTTAGTTGTGCAGAATTAGTCTTGCAAATCTGAACAGTTAACTTACCATTTTCAAACATGGTGCCAGCTGTAAATGAAAGCTCAGAGTCATGTTCAGCTTTACATGCATATAAAGCCTTTGCTCGCCTTGGCAAACTGAAAAAATTAAAAAAGACAATTTTTATTTATCTTTTTAATTTGTTTTTGTTAAGTAGCGATTGACTTTGCTTTCCCTAACAGAGACCAACTTCATCAAACATTGATCTAAGTGCTAGATTACATTATCTGGACTATATGAAACGATAGAACTGGAAATATACAAGACAATTAATTAGATACGGTAAAACCACTGAAGAAAACTAAGATTTACCCTACGAGTCCAGCAATGTATAAAAGCACTTCAGTGTCTAGATATTCAAAGATTCTCTGAGACATGCCAAAAGATAAAGCAATGGCATATAAGACTGTGCTCACACCTATATGGTAATCAAAGTGCCCCTTGATCCATTCATTTACATGAACCAAAGTTTCATACCATCAATTAAAAAATAAAATTATTATCAGAAAAAACTATCATTGCAAGCAAAAAAAAGTGAATGCTGACAAAACGCTTGTCCAACAGAGTCCAAAATTTTGGCCTGAAGTCACCATTATCCTTAAGAAGTGAATGGATATGTAAGGGGCATGTTTGCATATAGTTTTTAATTTCTGGATCAACACAGCATCAACTTAAATCATCCAACAGATGTTGCCTAAAAGAAAAGAATGTCACACAGAAGTTGATCCTTAGTACAGTAACTTATACTTTGTGTTTTCAATAGTAAAAAACATTCATTTGCTATAAAGATATAAAAAAAGGAATAATGAAAATAATGCTAATTATATTTTCAACAGGAAATCCTAATAAACATTAAAAGCAAAAGATCAATAAAATCAATGGTTAGTTGTGGCTACGCAAATAGAATCTTATGTCACCGTGAAGGCGGATTGGACACTGAAAGTGCTAGTTAATGGACCCCTGTATTTAATAATCTATACATGTTGAAAGAAATCATTACGTTGGAAATAAATTCACATTCACTAATGTCAATTCTTTGTTCACACTTCAGAGTCTCACAGTTCAAAGTGAAAGAAATCTGAAATCGGTCACCAGGTTTTACCTCCTAATCTGAGAGCAACATGATATAAGTTCAGAGACCCTGATTCCGGCAATGTGTCACTTACTAGGCTGCTTGCTGTAGTTTTGATACAATCAAGGCTTTATGTGCAGGGGGTTATCACTAGAAGACCAGAAAACCTGCTGCCATGTAGTCCTCTACATTCATTAGCTCCTTATAACCGATAGATTTGCAGCAGATAAAACAGGGATTGTACAACATGACGATATGCAGCCGCGTAAGTGATACATCGCTGGAATCAGGTTTGTGGTCTACACTGCATTACGCAGTGTCCTTCTCATTTTTAGCTGCAGTCTTCAGTGCAGGAGCCAGCGCTGTAAAATCCTATGACAATTGTCCCACACTGAACACAGTAGCCAGGCAGCAGGAGAAGGGCACTGCTTAGTTAGGGTAGCCCGCAGACAGGCTTCAGTTGGTCCATGCTGTGGATTCCCAGAAAAAAAATCACTGATCGAGTGATCTAGAAAAATTATTATTCTGCACTATAACAATTTTCTTGTGAAAGTAGCATTTTTGAAGGTAAAGCCTTCTTCCACATAAGTATTGTTGGTCAGTGTTTCCTCAATACTTGTATGCCTACTTATGTGTAAACAAGGCCTTGGGCGTTTCATCGGAGGAAACTTTCTAATTAGCCATTATTATTTCCTGGGCAAGCTAAAAGATGAAACATTGTAAAAAGTTGTTCCAAAACAAAATCAATATTTTCATTTAATGAATGAGTAGCTACAATAATTAAAAGATAAAATAAAGGATTGTTTTTCCAGCAGCTTAACAAATAAAAGCCGAGCTCTGATTGCTGCGAGTTAAGGCCCCGTCTCACTAAGCGATTTACCAACGATCACGACCAGCGATACGACCTGGCCGTGATCGTTGGTAAGTCGCTGTGTGGTCGCTGGGGAGCTGTCACACAGACAGCTCTCTCCAGCGACCAACGATCAGGGGAACGACTTCGGCATCGTTGAAACTGTCTTCAACGATGCCGAAGTCCCCCTGCAGCACCCGGGTAACCATGGTAAACATCGGGTTACTAAGCGCAGGGCCGCGCTTAGTAACCCGATGTTTATCCTGGTTACCAAAAAAAACAAACAGTACATACTCGCCTTTCGGTGTCCAGGTCCCTTGCCGTCTGCTTCCTGCTCTGACTGAGATCCGGCCGTACAGTGAGAAGTGAGAGCAGCGGTGACGTCACCGCTGTGCTCTCACTTCTCACTGTACGGCGGCTCAGTCAGAGCAGGAAGCAGACGGCAAGGGACCTGGACACCGAAAGGCGAGTATGTACTGTTTGTTTTTTTTGGTAACCAGGGTAAACATCGGGTTACTAAGCGCGGCCCTGCGCTTAGTAACCCGATGTTTACCCTGGTTACCAGTGAAGACATCGCTGGATCGGTGTCACACACACCGATTCAGCGATGTCAGCGGGGCCTCAACGACCAAAAAAAGGTCCAGGCCATTCCGACACGACCAGCGATCTCGCAGCAGGGGCCTGATCGCTGGTACGTGTCACACATAGCGAGATCGCTATGGAGGTCGCTGTTGCGTCACAAAACTTGTGACTCAGCAGCGATCTCGCTAGCGATCTCGCTATGTGAGACGGGGCCTTTAGGACAGCCTCACATGAGTCCCGGATAACAACCAGTCTAGCCTCAGTCGGCCTTCATATTTCCAGAGTAGTTGGTTATGCAGTGTTAATAAGAAACTAAACTTTAAATCATGGGTACAGTAAACTTAAGAACAAAATCTGAAAGTAGCTTTCAGCCTGAATGTATAAACCAGAGCTGTGCATGCTCATGCTATGGAACGTTCATTTACGATGCACAAAAGTACACTTTCACTAGTGAATGTGAACAGATATTACCATAGTTCACATTAACTCATCACTTTAGTGATGCATTATTTGAGGTCACCAAGTAATGCATTTTTTTGTTATTTTGACCATTTCTCCTTTTCAGAAAATGAATACAAAATGTATTGCTTGGAACTTCGGAGACGTGTCAGTAATTTATAGAATAAAAGAACAATTTACATTTTACTCAAAAATATACCTATAAAGAGAAAAATCAGAGAAACTGAACATTTTGCAGTGGTCTCTTAATTTTTTCTAGAGCTTTATACTCTGTTCCAAATTATTATGCACAAAGAGTTTAGGAGTGATAAGGTTAGAATTTTTTTGTTTGTCATTTAAACTCATTGATGGTGGTGTGTGTCAGGGCTCTTTATATCACTGAGCAAATTAGTTTGGCAGGTGTGTCCAAATAAAGGCAAGACTACTTAAGAAGGCTGTTCCACATTATTAAGCAGCCTACTTTTTTTGCCAAAATGGGAAATAAAAAAGATGTGTCGGCTGCTGAGAAGCAACAAATTGTGGAGCATTTAGGTCAAGGCATGACTACAATCAACATTGCCAAGACACTTCATCGTGATCATCGCACAATCAAGAAGTATGTAGCTGATTCCCAGCACACACGTGTGCGTGCTCATAAGGAAAAATTGAGGACTCTTTCCAACAGGCAATTGCGTAAGGTTAAAAGAGCAGCTGCAAAAATGCCTTGTCATAGCAGCAGACAAGTTTTTGAAGCTGCTGGTGCCTCCAACGTCCCCAGAACAACAAGATGCACTGTCCTTCAGAGGTTTGCAGCTGTGCGTAAGCCATCCTGTCGACCACCTCTATCCACTGCACACAAGCAGAAACGGCTCAAGTGGGCCAAACGATACATGAAGACTGACTTCCAAACTGTTTTGTTCACCGATGAGTGCCGTGCAACGCTCGATGGTCCAGATGGATGGAGTGGAGGATGGCTGGTTGATGGACACCCCATGAAAACACGGCTAAGGCGCCAACAAGGAGGAGGTGGAGTAATGTTTTGGGCTGGAATCATGGGGAGAGAGATTGTCGGCCCCTTTATGATCCCTGAAGGGGTAAAGATGAACTCCATAATCTATGTGGGGTTTCTAAAACAACACTTCCTGCCATGGTTCAAGAGGAAGAACCGTGCTTTCCGCAGCAAGATCATTTTCATGCATGATAATGCACCGTCTCATGCTGCAAAAAACACATCTGCATCTCTGGCTGCTATGGGCAGGGCCGGCGTTAGGGCCAGGCAGACTAGGCAGCTGCCTGGGGCCCCACTCCCTTGAGGGCCCCCAGCATCTACAGCAGAAGCTTCACTGATAATAGCATTATCAGTGAAGCTTCGGAGTAGGGACTGGTTAAGGACCTGTAGTGACATCACGATCAGGTGACCTGCCATGTGACCGTGATGTCACCACATGCCATGTACTCTGGAATGTTTGTAGCAGTAAAATAGGAGCGTGCCTGCAGTGAAGCACAGGAGCAGCAGCCACTGAACCTCCCCCATCAGCCTGATAGAAGTGCTCATTGGCCAGTGCCCTGTTCTCCTGCACGGAGCCTCTGAGGGGAAGGGAGAGAGACCCAGCACCTACCAACCTGAGCCGGCAGATAAGTAAAGAGCACCCGTCCCACTGTGTGTGTGGCTGTGCTGCTCCTGGTGATGATGGCTCCTGTCCTGCTGTCAGCGCCCCCTGCTCTTGTCGGCAGTCCCAGCAGAGGAGAGGGCAGGAAGGTGTCTGCTGAGAGCAGGAGGAGCTGCATCTGATAGTGTGCATCATCTCATTCCCTCCAGCATAAAGGTGTGTGTGTGGTGTGTATAGCATGGGTCATGTGTAGTGTGTGCTGTCTGTGAGCTATGTGTATGTGTTCATATGAATCACATATATCAAATGAGCATTTGTTGTGCTGCATGTGTGTGCCGTGTATGTGTGTGTATAAGTGTGTCTTTGCTTGCCGTGTGTGTGTATATATGTGTGTATGTATGTGTGTGTGTATAAATGCGTGCCATATATGTGTATAAGTGCGTGCCATGTACGTGTGTATATAAGTCCATGCCATGTATATAAGTGCGTGCCATGTGTGTGTATATATATATATATATATATATATATATATATATATGTGTGTGTGTGTGCTATGTATGTGTGTATGTATAAGAATGCTATGTATGTGTCTGTGTATAAGTGCATGCCATATATGTATGTGTGTGTGTCTATATAAGTGTGTGCCATGTACATGTATGTATATGTATGCCATGTATGTGTCTGTGTGTATAAGTGTGTATAAGCATGTGTCATGTGTGTGCGTGTGTGTGTGTGTATGTATATATATATATATATATTTATTTTTTTTATTTTTATTTTTTGCATTATTCTATATAAACATACAGTGATAGTGTGTGTGCTCCATGCACATTTTGAAATATTGGTTGAACAGACTAGAGTGTGTGTGTGTGTGTGTGTGTGTGTGTGTGTATGTATATATATATATATATATATATATATATATATATATATATATATATATATATATATATATACAGCCCTGCTGCTTATACCATGATACTATATGGGGACAGATTGATCCACTAGTGCTCTGTCCCCATCATTCATCCTCAGACGATGTAAAGAGGCCGAGAAACGGTCTGAACTCAATGCATGTAAATGCAACCAAAATGTTTGAGCGTCATGGTGCAATATATATGTGAGCATTGGGGGCCTCATTTTAAACTTTTGCCTAGGGCCCCACTTTGTCTAAAACTGGCCCTGGCTATGGGCATAAAAGAGGACAAACTTATGGTGTGGCCACCATCTTCCCCTGACCTCAACCCCATTGAGAACCTCTGGAGCATCATCAAAAGGAGTGTCTATGATGGCGGGAGGCAGTTCACATCTAAGCAACAGCTCTGGGAGGGTATTCTGTCCACATGCAAAACAATTGAAGCAGAAACCATCCAAAAACTGACAAATTCAATGGACAAGAGAGTTCAGAAGCTTCTTTCGAACAAGGGGTCCTATGTGCAAATGTAACATCACCTAGAATAAAGTTTTCACTTGAAAACTGTTTGATTTCATTTTGTAATAAGCTGATAATGCTTATAACTTCACAATTGACCTTTTTTTTGTTCAAAATAAAAAAAAAGGTTGAAAACTCTGCTGTGCATAATAATTTGGAACATGCATTTTGAGTGATTATTTTTTTTTAAAAGATACTGTATTCATAGGCAGTTTGTTCCAAAACATTGCAATTAACCAGAATAGTAGATGACTGGAAAATAACAATGACTGCAATTCAGATAGGTAATTTAGAGAAAATATGAGGAAATATTATTTGCATAATAATTTGGAACACAGTGTGTGTCTGCTTTGTTTTATTGAGATTTCCCTTGTTCGGTAATTTTGTGGCCTTTTATGGTTATTTGTAATATTTTCAATAAAGTTGTTTCCAATTTTATCTCTTTTGTATACCTTTCTCCCCCATGCACATGGGGAATTGTGTTCTATAAAAAAGGAAAATGGGCCAATGCATACGTTTGAGCACCCTTGGAGATTTGAGCGTTCAGATAACTTTGACAAAGGTTTTAGACCTTAATTATCCTGTTAAGAGTTATGGCTTGTTCACGATCATCGTTCCGAAATGCCAGGTGATGCAAATTTTCCAGCTTCATAAAAAGCCAGCCTCTTCTACCTTTTGCCAAAAGACAGCAGCAATGGGTTCATCTAAGCAGCGGCCTAGGACTCTAAAAATGCTGATAGCCCTCAAAGCAGAAGGCTGTAAGATAACAAATCGTTTTCAAGTTGCCCTTTCCTCAGTTCAAATTGTAATTAAGAAATGGAAGACAAAGCTAAATTTCAGCAAGAACTGCTCGTAGGATTACTGGAGAAGAAAATCAGAACTACCGCTTGACTGCAAAACACTTTCAGAAAGATTTAGGAGACGGTGAAGTTGTGGTACATTGTTCAACTCATCAGAGACATCTGCACAAATATGGCCTTCATGGAATAGTCATCAGAAGAACACTCCTGTGTTTTCACCACAAAATTCAGAGTCAGAATTATGCAAAGGGATATCTAAAGAAGCATGACACACTTTGGAAACAGTCCTGTGGACCGATGAGGTTAAAATAGAACTCTTTGGCCATAATGATCAAAGGTATGTGTGGAGAAAAAAAGGAACATAATTTCAGGAAAACAATAACTCGCCAACCTTTAAGCATGGGGGTAGATCAATCATGCTTTGTTGTATGTATTGGTTGTATTGCAGATAATGGCACAGGGAACATTTCATGGGAAGAGGGAAGAACGGATTCAATGAAATTTCAATTTGATGATAACATAACACCATCTGTAAAAAAGCTGAAGTTGAAAAGAAGATGACTTCTACAAATGTATAATGATCCTAAACTCACATCAAAATCCACAATAGACTACCTCAAAAGGTGAAAGGGGAAGGTTTTACAATGGCTCTCAAAGTACCCTGATCTGAACAACATTGAAATCTGCGGCTAGACCTCAAAATAGCAAAGGATGTAAGACGACCCAGGAATATCATAGATCTGGAATAATTTTCCAAGGAAGAATGGATGAAAATCCATCAAAACAAGAATTGAAAGAATTTTGACTGGCTACAAAAAGTGTTTACAAGCGGAGATACTTTCAAAAGGGTGTGATACTAGGTACTAACCATGCAGGGTGCCCAAACTTTTGCATAGGCCCATTTTACTTTTTGTAAGTTTTAAAATGTAAAAGATGAAAATATATATTTGTTTTGCTCAAAATACAAACGGAGGTATGTCCCATTTAATTTTAAGCGTTTCAGAGATCATTTCAACTTCAGCTTGCTTAACTGTTCATAGTAACAGTAATTTGGATCAGGGGTTGTAACGGGGTCTACCGTGCTGGAGTACCTCTTTCAGTACCACCCCGTGTTTCAGGAGGTCCACTCTGCTTTGGCTGGAGTCTGAATGAAGGACGCTGGCTGGAATTGCTTAGCTACATGGGCGCATATAAAAGATTAAAAGATCACTGCTTCTCCACGTATTTCCAGTGTGACAACACTTTACTCACAGGACACAGAATATATCACACAGATACAGAGGGCGGGCCAATTGAAAAGCGGCAGGCCAGACATACATTACAATAGCCGCAGGTGGCCGGAGCCTGCCGATATTTACTGTGGGAATTACAAAGGTGGGGGAGGTCAGAAGGGGGATATCTTGTCTCCTCTGCCCAGGGGCGCAGCCTGTGGGCTGATGCATTAAGGACATGCATCTCACATGGAACCTATTATACATACATATAACTGCACAACATATTCTGGGTGCTGGGGGGTTCCATAACACGGCTCCCCTTTTCAGTGACGCGATCGGCATACACAGTCTGATCCTTAACGGATCGGTTTGGGGATGACCAACGTTTATGGGGTTGGTACAAGTTCAGTTTGCCGACTTAGTCCATCGGCGTTATCGTTTTGTTTGCCGGGTCTGTAGTGGATGGTGAAGTCCAGAGGTTGTAGGGCTAAACTCCACCGCAGTAATCTGGTGTTGTCTCCGGAGACCTGATTAAGCCAGACTAGGGGATTATGGTCCGTTAGGAGGGAAAACTGTCGTCCATACAAATATGGTTGCAACTTTTTGAGTGCCCATACTACCGCCAGGCACTCCTTCTCGATGGCCGCATAGCTTACTTCACGGGGCAGTAGTTTCTGACTCAGGTAAGCTACCGGGTGTTCTTGGCCATCCGGCCTGACTTGGCTCAGTACTGCCCCCAATCCAAACATAGAAGCGTCTGTATGAACAAGGAAATGTTTAGTTGGATCGGGTGCGGCCAATACAGGGGTATTGGTGAGGGCGTCCTTTAGTTGGCGGAAGGCTTCCTCACACTCTGGGGTCCAGGTTACCTGGCGGGGTTGGTTCTTACGGGTTAGATCAGTGAGGGGCTTGGCTACGCTGCTGTAATTGGGAACGAATTTCCTGTAATACCCCGCTGTCCCTAGAAACGCCATGACCTGGGTTTTAGTGCGTGGGGTGGGCCATTTGGCTATGGCCTCAATCTTGGCTGGTTCCGGTTGCTGTTTCCCACTTCCCACCCAATGCCCTTAATACTGAACCTCTACTTTGCCCACGTGACACTTGTTTGGGTTCAGGGTGATTCCGGCCTTGTGGATCCTGTCCAATACTGTCTCTAGGTGATTTAGATGCTCTTCCCATGTCACGCTGTAGATAGCGATGTCATCCAGGTAGGCACAGGCATAGTCCTGGAGACCATCCAGAAGCCGGTCAGCCAGCCTCTGAAAGGTCGCCGGGGCATTCTTCATCCCAAATGGCATAACTTGAAAGTGGAATAAGCTGAACGGGGTGACAAATGCCGACTTGGGAATAGCGTCAGGACTAAGGGGAATCTGCCAGTAGCCTTTGCATAGATCGATGGTGGTCAAATACTTTGCCCCCGCCAGCCGGTCTAACAACTCATCCACACGCGGCATGGGATACACATCCGTCACCGTTTTCTCATTGAGCTTATGATAGTCTACACAAAACCGTGTAGTCCCATCCTTCTTGGGCACTAACACTACGGGGGATGCCCAGGGAATATCTGACTCTTCAATGACCCCTAAACGCAACATCTCTTGTCGTATCCCTTCTAGTACAGACTCAGGGATGAGGAAGGGGGGTTGTCGCAGGGGGGTCTGATCCTGGGTCTCAATCTTGTGTTGTGCCAGGTGAGTGTACCCTGGTCTCCCCGAAAACATCCTCTGTCGCTGCCTCAACAACGCCTCCACCTGCTGCCTCTCCCGGGGACCTAGGTCTTCACCCAAGTGTACCTGGTCCTATGTTTTGGACTGAGTCCTTTCCCCTAAGACATCAGGCAAGGGAAGTCCGGCTAAATCCTCTGCCTCAGGTGCACAGATGGCCACTACCTCTTCAGGGCGCTCCTGGTAGGGCTTCTGCATATTCACGTGGAACATGCGGATAACTCTGGGGTCGTCACAATCGGCGACATTATAGGTGGTGTCGGCTATTTTCCCCACTACCTGGTAGGGCCCCTGCCATGCAGCTTGGAACTTGTTCTGCCTAGTGGGCTCTAACACCAGGACCTTCTATCCTATTTCCAAGGTGCGTTCTCTGGCCCTCCGATCGTACCATACGCGCTGGCGCCGCTGGGCCACCTGCATGTTCCCATGTACAGCCTGGGTCAGCTCCTGTAGGCAGTCCTGGAATTCCAGCACATAGGGTACAATAGGTACCCCTTCTATGATGCCCTCCCCTTCCTAGTGTTCTAGCACTAAGTCTAGGGGTCCCCTTACCCGCCTCCTGTATACCAGTTCGAATGAGGAAAACCCCGTGGATTCTTGGGGCACCTCCCGATAGGCAAACAGGAGGGTTGGCAAGAATTTCTCCCAGTCCCTGTAGGTCCAGGTAAAAGTCCCAATGAGTTGTTTTAACGTTCCGTTAAAGCGTTCACACAACCCATTAGTTTGCGGGTGGTACGGGGCGCTTCTAATGGACTTTACGCCGCACAGCTTCCACAGTTGGTTGGTCACCTCTGCTGTAAACTGGGTACCCTGGTCCAAGATAATCTGCCGGGGAAATTCAACCTGTGAGAAAACCTGGAGCAGGGCAGCCGCCACCGTCTCTGCCAGAATGTTAGGTAACGCAACCGCCTCTGGATACCGTGTGGCATAATCTACCACTGTCGATATATACCTTTTCCCTGACGGACTGGATTTGGCTAACGGCCCTATCAAATCGACTGCTACTTGGCTAAATGGCTCCTCCACAATGGGGAGGGGGCGTAATTTGGCCTTGCATCGATTTCCCCTCTTGCCAATTGCTGGCAACTGTCACAGGTCTGGCAGTACTGACGAACATCATAGGTTACCCCCGGCCGAAAGAAGTTTTGTGTCAGACGATGCCTGGTGCGACTGATGCCAAAGTGCCCGGCCAAGGGTATGTCATGAGAGATTCGCAGTAACTCCTGCCTATACTTCTTGGGAACTACCAGCTGTCGTTTTATAGTGGGGCTCGTCCCTGTGTGGTGCTGCTCTGTGATCCGGTAGAGGAGTCCCTGCTTCCATACAAACTGTTCCCATTCCAGTACCCCTCTCCCCTCCTGTGCCTTCCCACGATATCCCTCCAATGAAGGATACTCAAGTAACTCCTTCTTAAATTCAGCTGGATTGGCCCAAGAAATGTGTCTGGCTATGGGAATACATGTAGGGCTGGGATGTCTTACCTGGGCTTCCTCTGAGTGTGATTCCACCTCCGCAGCTCGAGCTTGTCTCCGGGTGGTCACAGGATATGTCTCAGCCAGAGGGGCAACCGAGAAGGCAGACAACATGGGCCCCAAGTCATTTCCCAGCAAGACGTCTGTAGGCAAATCCTCCATCAAGCCGACCTCAACAAGGCCATCCCCGACTCCCCAGTTCAGGTGAATCCTGGCAGTGGGCAGTCGATGTATGGCTCCCTCTGCTACACGGACTGCCACTGTCCGGTCTGTCTTCTCTTGGTCCCGGACGAGATGAGGCTTCACAAGGGTCGAAGTTGCCCCGGAATCTCTTAGTCCCTGCATACGTTTCCCATTAACCCACACGACCTGTCGATGCTGTTGTCGATTATCTGCCCGGGCTGCCTGCATGGGGTCTATTTCATGCAGCACTTCCTCCATCTCTTCCACCCCCTGGTTTGTCGTAGCCCCCAATGCCGGGTCAGCTTCGCCTTGGTAGCAGCGTACAGCAGCCCGGCTGAAGGTAGCTGTTCCCGCCTTTGGCCACTGGGTATGCTGAGTCCGATTAGGACATTGTCTTTGCAGGTGGCCCAGCTGATGGCAGGTGTGGCATCGCGCCCCAGGGGGACTGTGGTAGGCCGGGTTTTTAGCTGGTCCCCCTACAATCTTTGTGGTTTGGGGGCCTCCAGGTCCATGGGCGGACCCCTAGTGACCATCTTTGTTCCGGACAACTGAGGCCTCCTGGCATCATGATGTTCATTGGCCAGACGAGCGGCCTCCTCAAGAGACGTCCTCCTTAGTGGTTGCTTGGCTCCCTTGTACCCACTGTAGCAGTGACCGCCGTAATTTACAGGCCCATTCAGCGTGGGTATCAGTTACTGGGTTTTATAAGTCCGCTGAACTTTTGGCGGTATGCCTCTGGTGTCAGCGCATACCGGGCCAAGATCACTTCTTTGATCCGCTCATAGTCCATACAGTCCTCATCAGGTACCGTGCGGTGGGTCACAGAATTATATACCATTGGGCAGTGTAGAAAAATAATTATATTTTTACCACAAAAATTTTGTTTTAGCCCAAGATTTTACATTTTCACAAGGGGAAACGGGGTAAAAATGACACCAAAAATAGTCCAACAATTTCTGCTAAATGTGGAAATACCCCATATGTGGCTGTACAGTACTGCTTAGGCACATGGCGAGACTCCATATACATAGCCCCTGAGTGCTGGAAGAGAATAAATCCCCCCACAAGTGACCCTATTTTGGAAATTGTATCCATTTGGGAATTTATCTACAGGTGTAGTGATGACTTTGACTCCATGGGTGTTTTCCAGAAACTAGCAGCAGTGGATGTTGCTGAGTGAAAATTGAAAATCTGCTATTGTAGCGCCCGTATATTGTAGTGCTTAGGACATTGTAGTGCCCAGTACACTGTAGTTTTCAGTACGTTGTGCCCAGCTCATGCTTCTGCAGACACGCACCTGTAAATTAAGTGGGCTGTCATCGCTACAGAAATGCCAAACATGTGGATGCTAAATGTGGTTTAGGCACAAAGTGGGGCTCAGAAGAGAGGGGGGAATTTTGAATGGCAGAATTTGATGGATTTCTTTTGGGGAGCGATGAGCTTTTCCACAGCCTTTGTACTACCAGTAACTTGGAAGCCCTCTATATTTCTGTTAACAGATGACTGACCAGAGTGGGAACTTGCTTTTTTTCTGTGGATTGAGTTAAAGCTTTTATTAGGAACACTTTACAAAATATTTGAGATCACATTTATCCGGCGCTCTACGCTGAGCAATTACATTGGGGTTTCCATGACATCGTCAGATCACCATGGTGCTGATCAGGCCCCCGAGTCGTGGGGGTGCTGATCGGAGGGCAGAAGAGCCTCCTCCCTCTGTCCGCATTCTAAATGTTGCAATTAATATCAATTACAGCATTTAGAGTGTTAAACTGGCGGGAGTGGTGGCAGTGAGTTCCAGGTGTCAGCGCTCATGTCAAGTGAACACCCGGCGGCGATCGTGCGTGCACAGATCCTGTGAGCGCAAAATCGCCTGAACGTATTTATGCATACAAGGTTGCTAAATACCTACCAACCTGGATGTATGCATATGTCCAAGGTTGTGAAGGGGTTAAGGATTAGTATTGATGTCATGATACCATTTCAAAGTCGAAGAAAAAATTCTCATTGCTCAGAGTAGTTGATGCTGAAACAAGTGCTGTGGTCCATTAAAGAGAAGACTGATCTCTAGAAATCATCATCAGAAATGTTAGTAGGAGGAAGGAAACCTTATCTACTGCCAACATTGCTAGTTCTATCATAGTTTGGAGTATTCTAGCAGCTAGTGGCATGGAATTATTGTGTACTCTGTTAATATTTAGTAAACTATTTTAATAAATCCTGGTAGCCAATGTCTTACAGCCAGTTAGCAAATCAAAACTTAAAGACACTGGACAGAGCAAGTATTAATATATTTTCAAGTAAATAAAAATAACTCATCAGTTCCTATTTGGAAATATTATTACAAATTTCTAGATAGTTCTCAAAATTGTTGCTCAAGACTAGAAAGAAATATTGCTAACTAGAGGCTCTCTGCATGAAAGTAGGAAGAATGCCAGCAACAAGAAATGTTAGTAGGTTGTGGTTTCTGACAAAGTGGTTGTTACTCAGTATTTACGGAAAGAAAACAAAAAAATTTCACCAGCCAAATTTTAAGTTTATTTTTTCCCCAGAAAAATGCTTTTTGTGTTAGTTTGCAATAAGCTTCTAAGTGTTTACCTATTAAAGAAGTAAGTAGTGAAACCCTAATTTCTCTCTAGACTTGGCAGATGGGCAATAATACTTTAAATTTATGCTAATGCAAGACTACTATCCCAAAAGGAGTTGTCAACTTGGAATAAATAAAAATTTAAAATTAAAAATGTTTGTATGGGCAAGTCAGATATAAAAGTCTGTTTCACATTTTGGCTATCCTTGATCTTGTGAAAATAACAATGCAGCACTTCCTCCAAAGACTTGACATCCGGTTTGTCACATAAGTAATTTCACTGCTAGCCCCCCACTGAAAAAGCATCCCAAATAGCCAAAAAGTGTAAATGGGTGAGTTACTTCAATTACACCCAGACAAAATTACTCTTCATTTTAAGTAAACAATTTGTTAGACACTATAATAGTACTAAACTGCAATCTAGACTAAAATATGTATATGATGATCTATGCATAATAAGGGAAGGAGGATAATAAATATTGTTTTATGGTTGTGCTCAGACTTAGCCAATCAAATCTAACCTCATGTTAAATAGTAGTCAGTATACAGCTATAATCATTTAAAATGATTCTAATTAACTCCATATAAAGTATATTTGTTCTAGTAGGATTTTCCTGACATTTTCTTAGGTGCATTTTACAGTAAAATCCATTGTCTGTAAACAGTTTAAAACACAGAAAAAGGTATCTCATTGTTGAAAGTTGTCAGTTACGAAAAGGGTACAAATTTTTTTCCCAAGACATTAGCAACACCATGAAACACTGTGAAGATGGTCATCAACAAAATTTGGCCCAACATTGACATTATCTAGAACTGGATGTCTCACAAATAATTAAAGGAAAGAAGAGAAGAAAATTGGTCTGAGATTCTGCCAGAAGGCTTACAGCAACATTTAAGGAGCTGCAGGAATTTCTGGCAAGTACTACCTGTGTACTCCGTGTGACAACAATCTCTAGTACTCTTCATGTTTGGTCAGTTGAGCAAAGTTGGAAGACAGAAGCCTTTTCTTACAGACAAAAATGACTGGCTATGTTTTGTAAAAAATCTACAATCAAGTTTGTCAAAAGCAAGTGGGAAAAGTGTTATGGTCTGATGAGACCAAGATTGAACATTTTGGCCATAATTCCAAAAGATATGTTTGGCGCAAATCCGATACTGTGCATCACCAAAAGAAAACAATGACTGCAGTGAAGCATGGTGGAGGCATTATGCTACAGAAATGTTTTTCGGAAGCTGGAATTAGGGCTTTTGTCAAGATTGAGAAAATTATGAAGAGTTCCAAATATCAGTAAATTTTGAGTCAAGACAACCAGGCCTTTGCTAAAAAGCTGAAAATGAAGAGTAATTACATCTGCCAGCACAACCACAATAAGCATACCTCCAAATGAGCAAAAGAAGAAAATCAAAGTTTTGTAATGTCGCAGTCAGAGTCCAGACCTGAATCCAATTGAAAATTTGGGAGGCATGATTCAGATGACTGGTTCCCTTTAAAACTACATTTAGCACAAACATTTGTATAACACTGTACATGTTTGCTATGTCAGACAATTTTCTTGCACAGTAACATATAAATTGTACTGTCAAAAATATACTTCAATTTCTTTGAAGATCAACATGTAGAAAACAGAAGTTGGCAGCTCTGCTACTGTGTGTTTCCAAAAATACAACTTTTCATACCAAACTTACTCCATTCAATAAACAGTTATGAAGCTATTTATAAACGCTAGATTTTAATCATCATGTAACTATTATGTAAAAACAAATTGTGTTCTTCCTTCTAAATGGAAACCTCAATCTGCAGAAAAGAGGACAACATGAAGTGAATAATATCGAAGAAACATTGGAACAGTGGAAGTCACTGCTTGACACATAAAATGATCTGTTTTAATTTCATTGCATGTATGCGCATACAATTCCTTTACAGCCCCGGTTTCACGATACTTCTTAAGATAAAGACCAAATTTTAAGAGCCCACAGTTACTTTCCCTCACATGCCCTTTTGTAAAGTGCAAATAAGGTAACACAGCTGGCCGCAGCTAAAATAAAGGCCTACTCACTGCTCCGTGCAGATAATTTATCTTGACATATCAGGTAAATCGTAGAGAAGAGATTAATTGTGCGTCCAGTAGCTTGCTGGTTCATCTAGTATACATTCACAGATATTATACATACAGCTAGTAAACACTTAAGGAAATAAAGAAAAATGCACAACCTTGTAAAAGAATAAACTGCAAGTATAAATATATGGACGCAGTCAGACAGCGGTATTACTCGCCCGAGGATCGCAGCACAATCCTTGGACTGGCAGTCGACTTTCCTGAGCTGTTGGACATCATGTATTTCTGGAGAGATCACTCAGGCAGGAGAGCAGACGGCCAGTCCGAGGCGTGTAACTTCATACACATCAGATCACTCATTTAGAGAGACCTGAAAAGTTTACTCTTTATTCCACAGAAAACAGATTATTTTAAAAAGGAACCGTCATTGTTAAAATGTTTTTATATCAATGTCTGGTCTTCTGCACTCACTATATGACTGCAGGTTTCAGAATCCTTACAGCGTGCGCAACTCATGCCATCAAGATTATTCAATGTTGCTAATGAGAGTGGCGGACAGTCAGGTGACCAAATACGCAATTTGCATACATGCAGTCATGTACCAACTAGATATGCGCGGCGCTGCTGAATACAAGTGAATTAAGCACGTCTAGTCGGAATGTGACCATAAATAAACAAATCATATACTTGTGGTCATGTGACCGTTTGCTCTCTCCGGTAACGCCAGGGAATATTGACAGAATGTGGTGCGGATATTTTAAGGATTCAGAAGTCTTTAGTCACTCTGTGTGATTTTCATTAAAAGCCCAGACAACCCCTTTGAAGGGAATCTTTAATCTCCAACATCAGTAACGAAGTAAGTAAAGGATCTTGAAGGAAATCTTGCACGAAGAGGAGCCATATCCTTAGTTCAAAAATCTGCTTGATTGTTTTGGAGAAAACATTCTTTATGTTCATATGCCAATCTGGTTCCAAATGCAACAGATTTCAAAGCTGATCGACGCACTTAAAATATACCGTAAGTTGTGTTTTTTTTTTCTTCTTTAATTTTCCATATTATGTATTTTAAAAAGATAAAATGTTGCAGTTTTGTCTCTTGTCACAGAGCGGCAAATTAGACCTGTACAGGTCACTTCTCAGCAATCATATTATCATGAAAAGCAGGATTTTACTGGAAATTACTGTAAGGATATGAACATGATGCCCACGTTTCCCTCTTGAAGAATTAAGCTTAATGTTATGTGGTATAATTGGAAATGTAATATATAATGTGAATTGTGATCTGCATTAGTAATGCTAGTAATATGTGTAGCTTGACCATAGGGAAAATAACAGTTAATGTTTCAGACTAGCCCAGAGTGGAAGGGCTGAGTTACAGGGAAACAATGTCAGAGAGTCAAATAGGGCCTGTAGTGCATAGTGAGTGGCCAAAAGGTCTAAGGTGAGCAGTGCCACATTTTGGTGTTACCCTAAGTGAGAGACCGAAGAGAAGGGATACAAGTGACTAAGAGACAGGGTTGCCCAGGGCCGCCATCAGGCCATTACTGCCCTGACTGGCATATGGGGCTCAATGAGCAGAGGGGGCCCGTCTCTTCTGCTCACAGGGCCCCAGCGGCAGGATTCTGCCGAAGCAGTAAGTTAAATTCTATTGCCATGCGGGCCCGCACGGCAATACTTAAAAGCCACCAGCCAATCGAAGGCTGGCAGCTGATGTCAGCACGTACATCGCCGGCGCATTAAGTAATTATCATGCACCGGCGAGTCCGCGTTTGAAATGCATGGAGGGAACATCGCCGCTGGACTGCGGCTAGGTAAGGAGAACATTTTTTTTACTGTTATTGAAAGCGGCTGGCCGCATTATGTTTCGACGGCAGGATGGAGATACATGGACCATATTTCTCCATCCTGCCCCATGTGTCTCCATTCTGCCCCATGATCCAGCACAATGTAACATGGGGCAGGATGTAGATACATGGTGCAGGATGCAGACAGATGGTGCAGGATGGACACAGATGGTGCAGGATGGAGACAGATGGTGCAGGATGGAGACAGATGGTGCAGGATGGAGACAGATGGTGCAGGGTGGAAACACACAGTGTAGGATGGAAACACACAGTGCAGGATGGAAACACAGGGCAGGATGGAGACAGATGGGGCAGGATCATGGTGCAGGATGGAGACATGGTGCAGGATCCTGGGGCAGGATGGAGACATGGTGCAGGATGGAGACATGGGGTAGGATGGAGAGAGATGGTGCAGGATCATGGGGCGTGATGGAGTCATGGGACAGGATGGAGGCAAATGGGGCAGGATGGAGACAGATGTGCAGGATCATGGGGCAGGATGGAGACACATGGGGCAGGATCATGGGGCAGGATGGAGACATGGGGAAAAATGGAGACATGCTGCAGGATCATGGGGCAGGATGGATACGATGGAGACAGATCGGGCAGGATCATGGGACAGATGGGGCAGGATAGGACATCACATGGAAGCAGAATGGATACTGGAGCTAGGAATGAGACACACAGAGGTCAGGATGGGGGATATTATTACCGTAGGGGCTAATTAAGGGATATTATTACTGCAGTGATGTATTTATTTTATTTTTTGAGGATACTGTTTTAAATGGGTGGGCGGTCCTGTTACTTACTGTGCAGAGCCGACACTGTCGCCATTTTTTTTTTATCTGTGTAGTGTAGAAGTTGGGAAAAAATTAAGTGATGTGCTTTCCAAGCGATGCTTTAGATGACTTATTTCCTGTAGAGACGAGCCCTGGCTGGAAGAAGTGATGGCGGTCTGTGCTGAATGAAGATGAAGAACGAAGAAGAAGGACTTCACGTAGAGACGTCACTGGCGAGTCCGTGTGTTACCTGTACACTGACACTATACTCTATATACTATATACAGAGGTCCTGTGTACAATGCCACTAGTAATCACTGTATTAGCTGTACACTGACAACATACAAAGCTCCTGTGTACAATGTCACCAGTGAACACCATTACCTGTACACTGACATTGTATACAGCACTCGTGTGTATAAGGTCACTCGTGATCACTGTATTACCTGTACACTGACACTATATACATAGATCCTGTATATAATGTCACTGTTGATCACTGTATTACCTGTACATGGACACTGCATACTAAGTACAGATCGCCTTTGTATAATGGCACTTATGGTGATATTAGTATTGGTTTTTTTTTTAAATTAATGATCAGTATTGTAGTATCCGGTCACTGCGTGGTAATATGTGGTCTGGTCATGGTGTGGCGGTATTTGTTCCTTGTATGTGGTAATATTGGTCACTATGTGTTGGCAATATGTTGTCTGGTCATGGTGTGGCCGCATTTGTCCCTTGTATGTGATATTATTGGTCATTTTAAAAACTGAAAAGTAAATAAAAACATACCTAAATTGTAACGCATATTTTAACAAATGTTTAATAGGTTAGAGCAGAGTGGCGCCTGGCCAAAAGAGTCTACCTTGTCGTGGTAGCAGATTAAAAAATATTTTGGCCAAAACAAAAGCTGTTGGCTATGTTTGTGATCTGGTGATGGGAACTGTTAATGCGGAGTCTCAAGGGGGCCACAAAAATTTTGCCAGTATGTGGCCCCGAAATTCCTAGTGGCAGCGCTGGGGTAGCCTTCTGGAAACGAGTCCTAGGAGAGGACACCTAGCCATGAGACTTCAAGCTTATAACCCTGGAAGGTAATGGGTCTAAATAAGACTGAGTACGTGGGATGAGTAGAGAGTGTCCCGGGCAGTTGTTCTAGAGCGTCATCATTACTGGCTATACTAAAATCTTGAAGGGAAACAGGGACTCAGAATCATAGAACAATTAAAGGACACTTGTTAATCAGGATTGCAGTGTTAAAGTTGGGTTGTGGTGAAGTAGTGCTAAAAAGTGGACATAAAGGGCATTAAAAACTACAAAAATAGGAAAGTATGTTTAAAATGATTTGAGTTGTAAAGAAAATCTTCATAAGACTGTGTGCCCGCTATCCCTCGTATATAACCCTTCTCAAGTTGCTGCTCAATAAAGAGTTTATTTTTGAATGGTGGTCTCCCTCATTGAACTGTGAAACAACTGGTCCTGACAAACCAGCAACATGGGTTACATGTGGCCTGCATGGGCATAGCATCTCCATAGCACGAGTCCACACAGCCAGGACCTTCACATTCGTGTAACAAGTTAAGGAGCAGGTGACGAGCACCTCGCCCATGACTACCGCCCTGCGCCACATTACACTAACACCCGTACACTAACGATGGAGGCGTTTACCACAGGATCAAACATTGAAAATAGCTGATTAAGACAACGCCACTCCAAAAAGAAACACTTCCAATATATGTTTTTTTTAAGTTTCTTCTATCAAGATTCCTGCTCTAAAGCAAGGTGACTGCCCCCACCACAATCATGTAAATACAAACAAAATAAATTGTGTTCATTTTGCTATTAAAGAGAATCTGTTAGCAGGTTTTTATGTTTTTAGTATGATGTAGGGGCAGAAATCCTGATTCCAGCAAAGTATCACTTACTTCACTGGTTGCTGCAGTTGTTACTAAAATTGTTTAATCTACTGCAGATCTAACAGTTCTCTGAATGCTGAGCTCTGTATAATCCCGCCCACACCACTGATTGGCAGCTTTCTGCTTATGCACAGTGTACACAGAAAGCTGCCAATCAATGGTGAGGCCGTGGACGGCCAAATAGTGATTTTATAAAAACTCCAATAAGCAGCCAAGGAAGTGACACATTGCTGGAATCAGGGTCTCTGTCACTACTTATGCTGCTCTCAGATTAGTTGGCAAGAACCTAGTGACAGATTCGTTTAACTGTAATGAATGCAGTTTCTGACATACCGTCATTGGAATTTATGTTTAGGGCTTGTACCCAATGGTATTAGATTATTAACTTTCTATATTAAGAAATTAAAGGGGAGGTAAGAAAAGAAAAAGCTTCTAAAAGTAACCGTTTTATAAAAGGGAATAACCAAACTTCAGTCAGTCAAAAGCTAGTTTAAAATTGCAAATACTCTACACCAGGGGTGGGCAATTAATTTTCCTGAAAGGCAACATCAATGACCGACTGAAGTGGTGGGCCGAACCAATAAGCTGAAATAAATTCTAATCAATGGGAATATTACAGCACAGTGGCTCAGTGGATAGCACAGCAGCCTTGCAGCGCTGGAGTCCTGGGTTCAAATCCCACCAAGGACAACATCTGCAAAGAGTTTGTATGTTCTCTCCGTGCTTGCGTGGGTTTCCTCCAGGTACCCCGGTTTCCTCCCACATTCCAAAGACATACTGATAGGGAATTTAGATTGTGAGCCCCATTGGGGACAGCGATGATAATGTGTGTAAACTGTAAAGCGATGCGGAATATGTTAGCGCTATATAAAAAAATAAAGATTATAGATTATCATTTTATGTTGAGCAGAATTAAGTATGCGGACATGCACCTATATACTGTACGAGCCCACACACAGCCCTTATATACCGTATGACCCCCACACAGCCCCTTATATACAGTATGAGCCACCATAGTCCCTTATATACAGTATGAACCCTCACATAGCATCCTGTATACAACATGAGACCCACATATGCCTCCATAAATACAACGTGAGCCCCTCATATCCTCCATACATACAGCGTGAGCTCCCACATAACCTGTATATATACACAGCGGGAACGCCCACATAGCCTCCATATATACAGTGTAAGCCCATTACGTAACCTACATATATACAGTATGAGCCCCTACGTAAGCTCTATATATACACAGTGTGAACCCCTACATAGCCTCCATATACACAGTGTAAGCCCATCACGTAGCCTACATATATACAGTATGAGCCCCACATAAGATATATCTATATACAGTTATATGAAAAAGTTTGCGCACCCCTATTAACCTTAAGCTTAATGTTTTATAAAAATTGTTTTTTTTGCAACAGCTATTTCAGTTTCATATATCTAATAACTGTTGGACACAATAATGTTTCTGCCTTGAAATGAGGTTTATTGTACTAACAGAAAATGTGCAATCTGCATTCAAACAAAATTTGACAGGTTTATAAGTATGGGCACCTCACCAGAAAAGTGACATTAATATTTAGTAGATCCTCCATTTGCAAAAATAACAGCCTCTAGTCGCTTCCTGTAGCTTTTAATGAGTTCCTGGATCCTGGATGAAGGTATTTTTGACCATTCCTCTTTACAAAACAATTCCAGTTCAGTTAAGTTTGATGGTCGCCGAGCATGGACAGCCCTCTTCAAATGATCCCACAGATGTTCAATGATATTCAGGTCTGGGGACTGGGATGGCCATTCCGGACAGTGTAATTGTTCCTCTGCATGAATGCCTGAGTAGATTTGGAGCGGTGTTTTGGATCATTGTCTTGCTGAAAGATCCATCCCCTGCGTAACTTCAACTTTGTCACTGATTCAAGAACATTATTGTCAAGAATCTGCTGATACTGAGAGGAATCCATGCGTCCCTCAACTTTAACAAGATTCCCGGTGCTGGCATTGGACACACAGCCCCAAAAGCATGATGGAACCTCCACCAAATTTTACTGTCGGTAGCAAGTGTTTTTCTTGGAATGCTGTGTTTTTTTGCCGCCATGCATAACGCCTTTTTGTATGACCAAACAACTCAATCTTGGTTTCATCAGTCCACAGGACCTTCTTCCAAAAAGAAATTGGCTTCTCCAAATGTGCTTTTGCATAACTTAGCCGACTCTGTTTGTGGCGTGCTTGCAGAAACGGCTTCTTTCGCATCACTCTCCCATACAGCTTCTCCTTGTGCAAAATGCGTTGTATAGTTGACCGATGCACAGTGACACCATCTGCAGCAAGTTGATGCTGCAGCTCTCTGGAGGTGGTCTGAGGATTGTCCTTGACTGATCTCACCATTCTTCTTCTCTGCCTTTCTGATGTTTTTCTTGGCCTGCCACTTCTGGCCTTAACAAGAACTGTACCTGTGTTCTTCCATTTCCTTACTATGTTCCTTACAGTGGAAATTGACAGGCTAAATCTCTTAGACAGCTTTTTGTATCCTTCCCCTGAACAACTATGTTAAATAATCTTTGTTTTCAGATCATTTGACAGTTGTTTTGAGGAGCCCATGATGCCACTCTTCAGAGGAGATTCAAACAGGAGAACAACTTGCAAGTGGCCACTTTAAGTAGCTTTTCTCATGATTGCATACACCTGGCTATGAAGTTCAAAGCTCAATGAGGTTACAAAACCAAAAAAAGTGCTTTAGTAAGTCAGTAAAAAGTAGGTAGGAGTATTTAAAACAAGAAAATGATAAGGGTGCCCATACTTATGCACCTGTCAAATTTTGTTTGAATGCAGATTGCACATTTTCTGTTAGTACAATAAACCTCATTTCAAGGCAGAAACACCCCCACAGACTTATATAACACGTGAGCCACCCACATAGTCTCCATAAATACAGTGTGAGACCAACATAACCTCCATATATACTGTGTGAGCCCCCTATATACACACAAATATCCCATACACATGGAATAAAAAACACATACTCACCTCGCTCCAGTTCCCCCGGCGCTCTGCTCCTGTCTCCTGTGCATGATGGAATGACATAATCACATCTGCTGTCTCACACCCTGAATGATGGAAGATGGAGTCGGTGGCCCCGTCCTGCACCAATGTATTCACTGCTGTCTGAATGCAAAGGATGCAGATAGCAGTGACGGTGTGTCGGGGGAGGAGAGGAAGCAGCTCGTGGGTCACTATTTCAGTCTTTCGGCTGTCTTGGTCCACACTGGAACAGCCAGAGGGCTGGATGTGGCCCGCGAGCCGCAGTGTGCCTAGGCCTGCTCTAAAATATTGTAGTATTATAAAAATTCTGACAAATCATCCATATGGGAGTTTTTAATAATCAGATTGATAAACAATAGTGATAGTTGGCACTATATTAAGTGGTGGATCTATTGTAGAGATTTTCCAGGATTTACACAACTCTACTAAAAGTATTGAAAATAACAAATATTCGTCTCCCAATTTACCCATTGTTCTAGTGGTGCCACTTGCATTAGCAGTGATTCCTTTATGTGCAGTTAGAGATCACTAAGGTCAGTGATTAGCACATGTACAGCATGTCATCACTACAAAAACAGTGAAAGACCACCAGGGACCATCAGAGTTCCAGCACTGGAACAGAGATGGAAGTACGGTCATTTTTTCACTTATTAGTTTTTTATTTCACAACATTCCGAGCCTTACTTCCTATGCTGCATTTTTAACTCATGACTTTAAAAAAGTAATTAACCAGGAAAAGTGAAGATTAATTTTTCCAAATAAAAACCTTCCATAAAAACAGTCTCTAGCACAGCTTACAAATATTACAGTATTTACTTAGGAGAGAGCAGACATGTCTGTTTTGTATGTCACGTAAAAGTATAACATTGATTAATAAATCGCAGAGTGATAACCTATGGTAGGTAATTAAATGACGTGGCAACCATTTTAAAAATAATTTGTAAGATATCTTTGAAGATAATACCCAGGCCTCACCAGTCCATGCTCATTATAAAATGAAAAAGATCTCTAATTTTCCATATTTTTCTCTCCTAAACTTATACAATAAGTACAAAAGGAGTCATACATTTTATTCATTTACTTATTCACTAAAGCCATGGACAAGACTGTGCAGCATATGATCACTGCCATGAAAATTGCTTCCCCGGCTGTGCTTCACCATCAACTATCTGGCCCGCCTCACAGTTTGAGAACTGCTCTAAAGTGCCTATTTAGTAGGAAAAATACAGGTGAAAACCTGGATGTAAGTGCACATTTAGAGTTTGTAATAAAAATAAACTTAATTTGCTTTTAAAAGCATAAAATTATATTTGCAATTCATTTATAGCCATCATTTTTCAAGCACACGTTGCGATGTGTAATATCCCTAACCCTTCTCAACTGTATGATTTCCAGACATTTATTTTTTTTTCTTAAAAGTAATTTCAGTTTCACATTGCCTGGACAATGTTTTATGGATATTTTCTTAGAGGTAGCTGAAAAGCCAAAGCAGAAAGTACAACTTACACTATTACTAAAGGTGCAGTCAGATGGCCATATAACACGGACAGCGATCTCATCGGAATGCTCGGACTGGCCAGCGGCTCCCAGCCTGACAGCATATAATTCTATGTAGCTCGGGTCAGAATAGCCTCCGGCCAGTCCGAGCATTCCAATGAGATCGTCGTCCGTGTTATACGGCCGTCTGCCTGCACCCTTAGTAATAGTGCCCACGCTGTGTAATAATGCTACAGCAGCGATCCATACGCTGCACTACTGAAATATCTTGGGACAGCTGAAAGATGGGTAATTGGAGTTTTTGTCATTATAAGGTATATGATTGTGGGCCAGCAGACTCGGCTTACATGGCCTCCTTCTATCCTACTGACGACAATGCCATTCTGTGTGTCTAAGAAGGGAGGCAAATTTCATTCCTTTCATGTTCAGCTCCCAGTTGATATATATATATATATATATATATATATATATATATATATATACCGTATATAAAAAAAAAAAAAAAACATGGGCCAAAATAAAAAGGACCTTCAGATGACTGGATTCAGTGTTTGCATTCTAGAGTAATTAATAGACACTATACAAAGTGCCTTGCTGAGCTCATGCCAAGATGATCTGCTGCTGTGCCGAATGTTAAGCAAAATGCAATGTTATGCAGGTGGTGCTAATGGTGTGGGCACTCAATGCTTTGGGGGTTTTAATGCAGAAAAAAATACTTTAGCAAGCAGTCAAATAAATTGAGACAGAAAACTCACTTCCCGCTGCCAATAATACCTGGAAGGCTCCTAATAAAACAAACATTCTAAATTGATGCAAATAGGATTCCCTAATTTCAGTAAATTCACAAAGTGTAATAGATAATGATCAGGATAATCATAAAGGTCACGGGGGTTAGATAAAATAATAAGTACGATCTCAAGATTTGAATCGGTCAGCAGGTTTTCTGACAACAGCAAGATGTACAGAGAGAGACCCATATTCCAGTGATGTATCATTTAATTTACTGGGTGTGGAAATTGTGATAGAATCACAACTTTCTCAGCTGCACATCAAGCAGAGCTCAGAATTTTCAGCTCTGTGCTCCTCGCCCACACCACTGATTGCACTGATTGGCAGCTTGTGTACCTCACCCACACCGCTGATTGCACTGATTGGCAGCTTGTGTACCTCACCCACACCGCTGATTGCACTGACTGGCAGCTTGTGTACCTTACCCACACCACTGATTGCACTGATTGGCAGCTTGTGTACCTTACCCACACCACTGATTGCACTGATTGGCAGCTTGTGTACCTCGCCCGCACCACTGATTGCACTGATTGGCAGCTTGTGTACCTCGCCCATACCACTGATTGGCAGTTTGTGTACCTCGCCCACACCGCTAATTGGCTGCTTTTGTACCTCACCCACACCGCTGATTGGCAGCTTGTGTACCTCGCCCACACCACTGATTGCACTGATTGGCAGCTTGTGTACCTCAGCCACACCACTGATTGCACTGATTGGCAGCTTGTGTACCTCACCCACACCGCTGATTGCACTGACTGGCAGCTTGTGTACCTCACCCACACCACTGATTGCACTGATTGGCAGCTTGTGTACCTCGCCCGCACCACTGATTGCACTGATTGGCAGCTTGTGTACCTCGCCCATACCACTGATTGGCAGCTTGTGTACCTCGCTCATACCACTGATTGGCAGCTTGTGTACCTCGCCCACACCGCTAATTGGCTGCTTTTGTACCTCACCCACACCGCTGATTGGCAGCTTGTGTACCTCGCCCACACCACTGATTGCACTGATTGGCAGCTTGTGTACCTCAGCCACACCACTGATTGGCAGCTTGTGTACCTCACCCACACCGCTGATTGCACTGACTGGCAGCTTGTGTACCTCACCCACACCACTGATTGCACTGATTGGCAGCTTGTGTGCCTCGCCCGCACCACTGATTGCACTGATTGGCAGCTTGTGTACCTCGCCCATACCACTGATTGGCAGCTTGTGTACCTCGCCCATACCACTGATTGGCAGCTTGTGTACCTCGCCCACACCGCTAATTGGCTGCTTTTGTACCTCACCCACACCGCTGATTGGCAGCTTGTGTACCTCGCCCACACCACTGATTGCACTGATTGGCAGCTTGTGTACCTCACCCACACCGCTGATTGCACTGATTGGCAGCTTGTGTACCTCACCCACACCGCTGATTGCACTGATTGGCAGCTTGTGTACCTCACCCACACCGCTGATTGCACTGACTGGCAGCTTGTGTACCTTACCCACACCACTGATTGCACTGATTGGCAGCTTGTGTACCTTACCCACACCACTGATTGCACTGATTGGCAGCTTGTGTACCTCGCCCGCACCACTGATTGCACTGATTGGCAGCTTGTGTACCTCGCCCATACCACTGATTGGCAGTTTGTGTACCTCGCCCACACCGCTAATTGGCTGCTTTTGTACCTCACCCACACCGCTGATTGGCAGCTTGTGTACCTCGCCCACACCACTGATTGCACTGATTGGCAGCTTGTGTACCTCAGCCACACCACTGATTGCACTGATTGGCAGCTTGTGTACCTCACCCACACCGCTGATTGCACTGACTGGCAGCTTGTGTACCTCACCCACACCACTGATTGCACTGATTGGCAGCTTGTGTACCTCGCCCATACCACTGATTGGCAGTTTGTGTACCTCGCCCACACCGCTAATTGGCTGCTTTTGTACCTCACCCACACCGCTGATTGGCAGCTTGTGTACCTCGCCCACACCACTGATTGCACTGATTGGCAGCTTGTGTACCTCACCCACACCGCTGATTGCACTGATTGGCAGCTTGTGTACCTCACCCACACCGCTGATTGCACTGATTGGCAGCTTGTGTACCTCACCCACACCGCTGATTGCACTGACTGGCAGCTTGTGTACCTTACCCACACCACTGATTGCACTGATTGGCAGCTTGTGTACCTTACCCACACCACTGCATGAAATGAAAGAAAAGAGAGGTAGCATGCATATTAAAGGGATCACCACAAGAATTATCAATAATAAAGGTTTATTTAAACACACTTAAACACTGCAAAAAGACATTAAAACCATTTAAAATTGCGAGAACACCGCAAAAAAATAGAAACCAAGACCTAAAATGAGGTCATACCACGGTGCCACCCTCAGTATATATGAATCAAGCACATATTATTGTTCATCCATAGTTGACTCTAAATGCCACACAGATATAACAAAAATACTCCAACACAGCAGGACTGAATATAAAGGCACCAAAACAGGAATGGGGGTTAAAGAGTTAGAAAGATTATGATCACTCATGAAGAGATCCCCCTGAAGCTCAGGTATCAAGCAGTATAACACCCCATACAACCTGTCGCTGTTAGTAAGATTCCAGGATGAAATCCCTGTGTGGCATAGAAATAAAAGATGGAAAATGAAGGGAGAGGTGGCACCGGGCACAAGTGCCCAACGCGTATCGCCAGTGATACTGGCTTCCTCAGGGGCAATGCAGGCAGTGTCCATAATGTGAACTTAAATACCTGTAAGTTGAGTAGTAGACCAGATACAGCTGGAGACCAGGAGTGACACACTAGAATCCGGGGGACCGGAAATAGGCAGGGACGCCCGCGGCTGCGCAATAAACAGAAGAGGCCTGCAGCTTCCGTGCACAAGGGCCCATCCAGGCACAGTGCGCACGCGCCGAGCAATGAACACAATACAATCCGAGGGGCCGGAAGTAGGCAGGGACTCCCGCGGCTGCGCAGTAGGCAGGAAGGACCTGCAGCTACAATGCACAAGGGCCTATCCAGGCACAATGCGCACGCGCCGGCGGCGCACGCGCAGTGCGCACCAAGCAAGCACAGCGCAGACAATAAGCCCACAGCCAGGGCTGCAAATGCCGGCGCCTGCTGTGGGCTTATTGTCTGCGCTGTGCTTGCTTGGTGCGCACTGCGCGTGCGCCGCCGGCGCGTGCGCATTGTGCCTGGATAGGCCCTTGTGCATTGTAGCTGCAGGTCCTTCCTGCCTACTGCGCAGCCGCGGGAGTCCCTGCCTACTTCCGGCCCCTCGGATTGTATTGTGTTCATTGCTCGGCGCGTGCGCACTGTGCCTGGATGGGCCCTTGTGCACGGAAGCTGCAGGCCTCTTCTGTTTATTGCGCAGCCGCGGGCGTCCCTGCCTATTTCCGGTCCCCCGGATTCTAGTGTGTCACTCCTGGTCTCCAGCTGTATCTGGTCTACTACTCAACTTACAGGTATTTAAGTTCACATTATGGACACTGCCTGCATTGCCCCTGAGGAAGCCAGTATCACTGGCGATACGCGTTGGGCACTTGTGCCCGGTGCCACCTCTCCCTTCATTTTCCATCTTTTATTTCTATGCCACACAGGGATTTCATCCTGGAATCTTACTAACAGCGACAGGTTGTATGGGGTGTTATACTGCTTGATACCTGAGCTTCAGGGGGATCTCTTCATGAGTGATCATAATCTTTCTAACTCTTTAACCCCCATTCCTGTTTTGGTGCCTTTATATTCAGTCCTGCTGTGTTGGAGTATTTTTGTTATATCTGTGTGGCATTTAGAGTCAACTATGGATGAACAATAATATGTGCTTGATTCATATATACTGAGGGTGGCACCGTGGTATGACCTCATTTTAGGTCTTGGTTTCTATTTTTTTGCGGTGTTCTCGCAATTTTAAATGGTTTTAATGTCTTTTTGCAGTGTTTAAGTGTGTTTAAATAAACCTTTATTATTGATAATTCTTGTGGTGATCCCTTTAATATGCATGCTACCTCTCTTTTCTTTCATTTCATGTCGTGCCTTTTGTAGCATGCTATTGGTGATCCCTGGCGGTGGTGCCTGCCTAATATTGTTGTTACCCACACCACTGATTGCACTGATTGGCAGTTTGTGTACCTCGCCCACACCGCTAATTGGCTGCTTTTGTACCTCACCCACACCGCTGATTGGCAGCTTGTGTACCTCGCCCACACCACTGATTGCACTGATTGGCAGCTTGTGTACCTCAGCCACACCACTGATTGCACTGATTGGCAGCTTGTGTACCTCACCCACACCGCTGATTGCACTGATTGGCAGCTTGTGTACCTCACCCACACCACTGATTGCACTGATTGGCAGCTTGTGTACCTCGCCCGCACCACTGATTGCACTGATTGGCAGCTTGTGTACCTCGCCCATACCACTGATTGGCAGCTTGTGTACCTCGCCCATACCACTGATTGGCAGCTTGTGTACCTCGCCCACACCGCTAATTGGCTGCTTTTGTACCTCACCCACACCGCTGATTGGCAGCTTGTGTACCTCGCCCACACCACTGATTGCACTGATTGGCAGCTTGTGTACCTCAGCCACACCACTGATTGCACTGATTGGCAGCTTGTGTACCTCGCCCACACCACTGATTGCACTGATTGGCAGCTTGTGTACCTCGCCCATACCACTGATTGGCAGCTTGTGTACCTCGCCCACACCACTGATTGGCAGCTTGTGTACCTCACCCACACCGCTGATTGGCAGCTTGTGTACCTCGCCCACACCACTGATTGGTAGCTTGTGTACCTCACCCACACCACTGATTGGTAGCTTGTGTACCTCACCCACACCGCTGATTGCACTGATTGGCAGCTTGCGTACCTCGCCCACACCACTGATTGGTAGCTTGTGTACCTCACCCACACCGCTGATTGCACTGATTGGCAGCTTGTGTACCTCGCCCACCCCACTGATTGGCAGCTTGTGTACCTCACCCACACCGCTGATTGCACTGATTGGCAGCTTGCGTACCTCGCCCACACCACTGATTGGTAGCTTGTGTACCTCACCCACACCAATAATTGGCAGCTTGTGTACCTCACCCACACCGCTGATTGCACTGATTGGCAGCTTGTGTACCTCGCCCACACCACTGATTGGCACCTTGGGTACCTCGCCCACACCACTGATTGGCAGCTTGTATAGTGACAGCTAATCAGTGTTGGGAGCATGTTTGGACTAGCAGGCACAAGGCAGCTTGTCCTGTAGTGATAAACTCCAGCTGATAAAACGATTGTATTGAAACATCAAAATACATAATCTCATATATTGTGTGCATACCACAAATTATCTTATATTAATGTTACAACGATGTCTCAGCTAATCCACTACATTATCACTATCATTTTGCTTATATCACATATACTGGCAAGAGATCACATATACAGTTTAGCTTTATAGTAGATTACTGTTTTCTTGTCATCTACATGCTGGATATCTATCTATCTATCTATATATATATATATATCTAATATATAATTGCCTAGAATACTACTTCCTGCAATTTGTGCCAACTTCCGTGGCTTTGTCCGGAGCTATTGTCCGGAGCTATTGTCCGGAGATAAGTGACGTCACCAGTGTTCTACACCCAGGCAGAGCACAGGGGCCCCAGGCAGCATATGGGGCCCCAGGCAGAGCACAGTGGCTCCAGGCAGAGCACACACCAAATCGGAGGCCGAGGGGCCCCGCCAACCAAATCGGAGGCCGAAGGGCCCCGCCAACCAAATCGGAGGCCGAGGAGCCCCGCCCACCAAATCGAAGGCCGAGCGGCCCCGCCCACCAAAGTGGAGGCCGAGGGGCCCCGACCACCACATCGGAGGCCGAGGGGCCCCGCCCACCAAATCGGAGGCCGAGGGTCCCCGCCCACCAAATCGGAGGCCGAGGGTCCCCGCCCACCAAATCGGAGGCCGAGGGGCCCCGCCCACCAAATCGGAGGCCGAGGGGCCCCGCCCACCAAAGCAGAGGCCGAGGGACCCCGCCCACCAAATCGGAGGCCGAGGGACCCCGCCCACCAAATCGGAGGCCGAGGGTCCCCGCCCACCAAATCGGAGGCCGAGGGTCCCCGCCCACCAAATCGGAGGCCGAGGGGCCCCGCCCACCAAATCTAAGGCCGAGGGGCCCCGCCCACCAAAGCGGAGGCCGAGGGTCCCCGCACACCAAATCGGAGGCAGAGGGACCCCGCCCACCAAATCGGAGGCCGAGGGTCCCCGCCCACCAAAGCGGAGGCCGAGGGTCCCCGCCCACCAAATCGGAGGCCGAGGGTCCCCGCCCACCAAATCGGAGGCCGGGGGTCCCCGCCCACCAAATCGGAGGCCGAGGGTCCCCGCCCACCAAATCGGAGGCCGAGAGTCCCCGCCCACCAAATCGGAGGCCGAGGGGCCCCGCCAACCAAATCGGAGGCCGAGGGGCCCCGCCAACCAAATCGGAGGCCGAGGAGCCCCGCCCACCAAATCGGAGGCCGAGCGGCCCCGCCCACCAAAGCGGAGGCCGAGGGGCCCCGACCACCACATCGGAGGCCGAGGGGCCCCGCCCACCAAATCGGAGGCTGAGGGTCCCCGCCCACCAAATCGGAGGCCGAGGGTCCCCGCCCACCAAATCGGAGGCCGAGGGTCCCCGCCCACCAAATCGGAGGCCGAGGGTCCCCGCCCACCAAATCGGAGGCCGAGGGGCCCCGCCTACCAAATCGGAGGCCGAGGGTCCCCGCCCACCAAATCGGAGGCCGAGGGTCCCCGCCCACCAAATCGGAGGCCGAGGGGCCCCGCCCACCAAATCGGAGGCCGGGGGTCCCCGCCCACCAAATCGGAGGCCGAGGGGCCCCGCCAACCAAATCGGAGGCCGAGGGGCCCCGCCAACCAAATCGGAGGCCGAGGAGCCCCGCCCACCAAATCGAAGGCCGAGCGGCCCCGCCCACCAAAGCGGAGGCCGAGGGGCCCGGCCCCGCCCACCAAAGCGGAGGCCGAGGGGCCCCGCCCACCACATCGGAGGCCGAGGGGCCCCGCCCACCAAATCGGAGGCCGAGGGGCCCCGCCCACCAAATCGGAGGCCAAGGGTCCCCGCCCACCAAATCGGAGGCTGAGGGTCCCCGCCCACCAAATTGGAGGCCGAGTGTCCCCGCCCACCAAATCGGAGGCCGAGGGTCCCCGCCCACCAAATCGGAGGCCGAGGGGCACCACCAACCAAATCGGAGGCCGAGGGTCCCCGCCCACCAAATCGGAGGATAAGGGACCCCGCCCACCAAATCGTAGGCCGAGGGTCCCCACCCACCAAATCGGAGGACGAGGGGCCCCACCAACCAAATCGGAGGCCGAGGAGCTCCGCCCACCAAAAGTAAGTGCGGCCCCAAATGTAAGTGCGCCCCCGGGTGCAAAAGTAAGTGCGCCCCCGGGTGCAAAAGTAAGTGCGCCCCCGGGTGCAAAAGTAAGTGCGCCCCCGGGTGCAAAAGTAAGTGCGCCCCCGGGTGCAAAAGTAAGTGCGCCTCCGGGTGCAAAAGTAAGTGCGCCTCCGGGTGCAAAAGTAAGTGCGCCCCCGGGTGCAAAAGTAAGCACGCCCCCGGCCCCGGGTGCAAAAGTAAGCGCGCCCCCCAGTCCCGTGGGTGAAAAGTGCTGCTGTAAAGCTGGTAGCGCTGTTCAAGCACCATGTATTTCCTTCAGGAAATGCCCATCTAATATATAATTGCCTAGAATACTACTTCCTGCAATTTGTGCCAAGAAAGAACATACCAATATACATAGTTATTGATACATATTATTTATTATTTACATTATTGTTCTTAAGCAAAGAACCGTTGTTGTGGCATTTGCCACAACACGCTAAGTTGTTGTCTGATGTCTTTCATCACTCCCCTCATAAGCATGTTCATGGATCCTGTGTAACTGTACCTTAAATAACAAGAATTGTCAAGAGCTGGTGAGTGCAGCCATTTTTTGTTCTTTCTTACTATTACTTATTAATTGTATTATTCTTACATTTGAATAAATAAAGTATATATGGATTCTAGACTCCCGATTCTTTAGAATCGGGCTGCCATCTAGTATATATATACATATATATATATATATATATATATGAGGCATCGTGATTACTCGCTAAGCCCGCCCCCTGCAAAGTAGCTCCGCCCCACCACGTTACCACACATAATCCCGCCCCTTCACCCCATTACCACACATAATCCTGCAGCGCCCCGGGGTCCTGGTCATTGCAGTACTGATGCTCCGCCGCTAAGGGGGCTATGGTGCGTCTGATGGCACTGAAGGAGTTCACCTGACCAGGGTTGGAACCAGGCAACATCCTGTGGCAGAGGGTGTTGCAGGGGAAGATTCAGGGGGGTCCCTGTCAGGGGTGGGATCCTGACAGAGGCCAAGCGAACAGAAAGAACGTTACGGGACCGCGCCTGCACTTCATTGCGGCGGTACCCCAAGAAAGGACAAGAAGCGAGGTTTATTGTGCTGAGTGAGAAACGAGATCAACGCAACAAGGAGAATCACCAGTAGGAGTCGTGCTGTAAGACGAGGCAACATCCTACTGAGGCGTGTAGCCAGTGGCCGGAACGCCGAGGAAGTATTGAGCTCCAGGCCTTACTTCAAACCTACGGCAGGACAGTCAGTTCTAGGCGGGCTGTCTCACCCAAAATCACCTAAGCAGACACAGGGGGCAACATCTGGAGAGGGGCGACTCTAGGGTCCCGGAGGATCTCCGAGCCTACCCATCATACGGGTGCGTCCTAGCCATATCATCTGGGGGACGAAACAGAACATCATAATCGAGTTGTGAGGGAACCTCAGAAACAGACACAACAGTTGTGAGGACTATCCCATAAGCACAGCAGGGAAGGACTACAACACACAAGCGCTAGAAGGTAGGCACAGATTTCCACCTGCAAAGGGAACTCTGGAGGTGCCATCGGACCGGCTGGACTCACGCAGCCCGGTTAACCGTATTTCGGACTGAGGATCCGGAAGCCTTCAGTAAAGAGGTAAAGAGACTGCAACCTGGTGTCCTTGTTATTTACTGCGACCGGCACCACACCACAACAGCATCATTCTCCACCTTCATTGGACGCCCCTCAGCAGGGTCACGGACCGGGTCTAGCCACCTTGACAACCCCAGAACTGAGACAGAGAGGCCCGGTACCGGGTACCCCTCGGCCCTGCGGCAGTGGGGGTGCTCCAACTTGGCGTCACGAACAGGATCTACTTAAGCCTGAAGAATCAGGTCATGTGTGCCTTGGAACTGTGATTTATTGTGCTTGGACTGTGACTTATTGCAAAGACTGTGCATTGCCGATTCCCGCCAAAACCGCCGCCACTACAGCGCCACGAGGAGCGCAGGAGAAGAAGAAGGGCGTGGAAGTGGGCGTGAACAAGCTGAAGAGCGTGAAAGACAATGGCCGCCCAGTCTAAATATTTCGGCCCCTTGAGGACGTGTCCGTCAGCAGCCGAGATCCGCCTCCTGATCCTCAATGGTGGGCAGAGACAAAGAAAACCACACACAATCCCACCCCCACCCCATTACCACACACAATCCTGCCCCCACCACACACAATACCGCCTCCTACCACATTACCACACACAATCCCGCCCCCCACCACATTACCACACACAAAAATTACCACACACAATCCCGCCCCCCCACCACATTACCACACACAATCCCGCCCCCCCACCCCATTACCACAAAATCCCGCCCCCCACCACACACAGTCCCGCCCCCCACCCCATTACCACACACAATACCGCCCCCCCACCACATTACCACACAATCCCGCCCCCCCACCACACAAACAATCCCGCCCCCCACATTACCACACACAATCCCGCCCCCCACCACACGCAAACAATCCCGCCGCCTCGCCGCACATAATCCTGCCCCCCCACCACATCACCACACACAATCCCACCCCCCACCACATTACCACACACAATACCACCCCCCACCACATTTCCACACAGAATCCCGTTCCCCCACATCACCACACACAATCCCGCCCCCCACCCCATTACACCACACAATACCGCCCCCCACCACATCACCACACATAATCCCACCCCCAACATATCACCAAACATAATTCCGCCCCCACATCACCACACATAATCCCGCCCCCCACCCCATTACCACACACAATCCCGCACCCCACCCCATTAGCACACACAATCCCGCCCCCCCACCACACTGACTTATTGCAAAGACTGTGCATTGCCGATTCCCGCCAAAACCGCCGCCATTACAGCGCCACGAGGAGCACAGGAGAAGAAGAAGGGCGTGGAAGTGGGTGTGAACAAGCTGAAGAGCGCGAAAGACAATGGCCGCCCAGTCTAAATATTTCGGCCCCTTGAGGATGTGTCCGTCAGCAGCCGAGATCCGCCTCCTGATCCTCAATGGTGGGCAGAGACAAAGAAAACTAAACCGCCCACGAAGGAGAGAGCGGGAAAAGGACGAGGAAGAAGAAGCGAACCACGTGGAGGACGCCACGGCGAGCTGCCTGGAACCGGAGCGTGGGGTCGGAGCGGAGGACTCCCCCAGCTACCCGGAGGGACACCGTGACCAGGCCTCCACCGCTGATACTGACTTCCTGCCGGCCGGAGTGTATAAGCTCAGCGACCAACTCCTGCGGACGCAGCTGAGCACTGAGGCCGGGTGGAAGAAGACCTTCATCAGGAGCCTCACCAGACGTCTGTCGGCAGCCTCGTCTGGTCCGGAGCAAGAAAGAAGTTCCAGCGCTCCGAAGCCAGAAAGCAAGGCTCTGCCAGAAAGCGAGTTGCTGCAAACGGAGATGACAATGCCGCAGCGCAAGGCCCTGCAACTAGCGTTCCAGATCCCAGCGGAGACGGAGCAGATCGGGACCGGAGGGACCACATCTGAAGCAGGTGTGAAGAACGACCCTGCCTCGCCAGCAGAGGACCTGCTGATAGGTCCCGTCGTGTTACCCCCTCTCCCTGGGACCTATAGACTCCGGCGCTTTACACCCTGGGATCGGGCCACGGGTATGGAGCACTTCTTAAAGGCCCCGATCTCCTTGCCGAGCGAAGTTATGCGGAGCTACGGCCGCCAGAGCGAGAGTAAACCTCGATGCCATGGATATGTAAATAGTTAACTGTTTGTTTCCCTGCTTTTTGGTGCTTTAAACCCGACTAGGGTTATTCTTAAAGGGATCCCTTTGTTTACCCGGGATCCCTATTGCTTTTTATTTTTGTTTTTGCTTTCCCTTTCTGCTCCTTTTAACCCCCTATTTGGAAAAGAACTGCCAAATCATGAACACTGCATGATTACAAACCTATTGTAAATAGTTTGCACGTTCTTAAAGGTGCCCTCTACTGGTTTTACAAAGAAAATGACTCTTTGCGAAGAAACTGTTCTTGGAAACAGCACCGGAGTCCTTGCTGTATACGAACTTGCAGCTTGAGGAGTTGCTCTACCTCCAAGAGACAGGGGACGTTCACCAATAGCACTTAAAGTCGAATAATGCTTACATGTCAAAGTTATATGTAGATAGCTAGTTAATTGTAAGAAATGCTTAATAATGTGTTAGAGAATGAGGACAGGAAGGGAACCCGCATGGGGTTAGTCGGTGAGTCCTCCTAGGAGCCATACAGAGATGGCTCAGCGATCTTGAACTGAGAGAAGGATGATAAGTTCTATACTGTGTATAGTAGCAGAAAGGCAGTAGGCCCGGATGAGAGATGGGGCGGTCCTGCAACAGAGCAAGAGGCAGTAGGCCTGGGGCAGATAGACAGGCGGTCCTGCAGATGTAAAGGTGGAAAATGAAGAAAAGTTGATTAGCCTTATAGTGTTTTATAAGAAGGTCTTTAATGGATTCAGTGTGTACGTCCTTAAAGGCAACGTTAAATTATTGTTCAGAAATTGCACTAAGTAGAATACCCGGTTGGGTAAGAGAAGTTATTTATAGTATGTTATTTAAAAAATTTAACCATGTTTGTAACCTTCAAGTGTTCTCACCTCCCATAAAGGGAAGCCTTGTTAAAGTTTACTTGTTATTGCATTTCAAAATTGTATGTCTTTTTGCTGACATGTATTGTTGTTTTCTTCCCAGTCCAGGAGTACTGGATTTAACCGGGTGGGAGTGCAGCGCCCCAGGGTCCTGGTCGTTGCAGTACTGATGCTCCGCCGCTAAGGGGGGCTATCGTGCGTCTGATGGCACTGAAGGAGTTCACCTGACCAGGTATCACAGACACCAATACACTTCACAGTCTGGCCTCCAGGGGGAGCTAAGGGTGCTATGTATTAGGCCACTCCTCACAATCTGGTAAAACTGGGGGTTAGATAGGAAGTTAGTCAGAAGCTGACTGGGTTGGAACCAGGCAACATCCTGTGGCAGAGGGTGTTGCAGGGGAAGATTCAGGGGGGTCCCTGTCAGGGGTGGGATCCTGACAGAGGCCAAGCGAACAGAAAGAACGTTACGGGACCGCGCCTGCACTTCATTGCGGCGGTACCCCAAGAAAAGACAAGAAGCGAGGTTTATTGTGCTGAGTGAGGAACGAGATCAACGCAACAAGGAGAATCACCAGTAGGAGTCGTGCTGTAAGACGAGGCAACATCCTACTGAGGCGCGTAGCCAGTGGCCGGAATGCCGAGGAAGTATTGAGCTCCAGGCCTTACTTCAAACCTACGGCAGGACAGTCCGTTCTAGGCGGGCTGTCTCACCCAAAATCACCTAAGCAGACACAGGGGGCAACATCTGGAGAGGGGCGACTCTAGGGTCCCGGAAGACCTCCGAGCCTACCGGTCATACGGGTACGTCCTAGCCATATCATCTGGGGGACGAAACAGAACATCATAATCGAGTTGTGAGGGAACTTCAGAAACAGACACAAAAGTTGTGAGGACTATCCCATAAGCACAGCAGGGAAGGACTACAACACACAAGCGCTAGAAGGTAGGCACAGATTTCCACCTGCAAAGGGAACTCTGGAGGTGCCATCGGACCGGCTGGACTCACGCAGCCCGGTTAACCGTATTTCGGACTGAGGATCCGGAAGCCTTCAGTAAAGAGGTAAAGAGACTGCAACCTGGTGTCCTTGTTATTTACTGCGACCGGCACCACACCACAACAGCATCATTCTCCACCTTCATTGGACGCCCCTCAGCAGGGTCACGGACCGGGTCTAGCCACCTTGACAACCCCAGAACTGAGACAGAGAGGCCCGGTACCGGGTACCCCTCGGCCCTGCGGCAGTGGGGGTGCTCCAACTTGGCGTCACGAACAGGATCTACTTAAGCCTGAAGAATCAGGTCATGTGTGCCTTGGAACTGTGATTTATTGTGCTTGGACTGTGACTTATTGCAAAGACTGTGCATTGCCGATTCCCGCCAAAACCGCCGCCACTACAGCGCCACGAGGAGCGCAGGAGAAGAAGAAGGGCGTGGAAGTGGGCGTGAACAAGCTGAAGAGCATGAAAGACAATGGCCGCCCAGTCTAAATATTTCGGCCCCTTGAGGACGTGTCCGTCAGCAGACGAGATCCGCCTCCTGATCCTCAATGGTGGGCAGAGACAAAGAAAACCACACACAACCCCACCCCCACCCCATTACCACACACAATCCCGCCCCCACCACACACAATACCACCTCCTACCACATTACCACACACAATCCCGCCCCCCACCACATTACCACACACAATCCCGCCCCCCCACCACATTACCACACACAATCCCGCCCCCCCACCCCATTACCACAAAATCCCGCCCCCCACCACACACAGTCCCGCCCCCACCCCATTACCACACACAATACCGCCCCCCACCACGTTACCACACAATCCCGCCCCCCCACCATACACACAATCCCGCCCCCCACATTACCACACACAATCCCGCCCCCCCCTACACGCAAACAATCCCGCCGCCTCACCGCACATAATCCTGCCCCCCCACCACATCACCACACACAATCCCACCCCCCACCACATTACCACACACAATACCACCCCCCACCACATTACCACACAGAATCCCGTTCCCCCACATCACCACACACAATCCCGCCCCCACCCCATTACCACACACAATCCCGCCCCCACCCCATTACACCACACAATACCGCCCCCCACCACATCACCACATAATCCCACCCCCAACACATCACCAAACATAATTCCGCCCCCACATCACCACAGATAATCCCGCCCCCCACCCCATTACCACACACAATCCCGCACCCCACCCCATTACCACACACAATCCCGCCCCCCCACCACACACAATCCCGCCCCCCCACCACACACAATCCCGCCCCCCCACCACACACAATCCCGCCCCCCACCACATTATCACACACAATCCCAGCCCCCCACCACATTACCACGCATAATCCTGCCCCCCACCACATTACCACGCATAATCACGCCCCCCACCACATTACCACACACAATCCCGTCCCCCCACCACATTACCACACAATCCCGCCCCCCACCACATTACCACACACAATCCCGCCCCCACATTATCACTCACAATCCTGCCCTCCCACCACATCACCACACATAATCCCGCCCCAACACATCACCACACAAAATCCCGCCCCCACCACATCACCACACATAATCCCGTTCCCACACCCCATTACCACACACAATCCCGTCCCCCCACATTACCACACACAATCCAGCCCCCCCACCATATTACAACACACAATCCCGCCCCCCCACCACATTACCACACACAATCCCGCCCCTCCACCACATTACCACACATAATCACACCCCCACCACATTACCACACATAATCCCGCCCCTCACCACACTACCACACATAATCCTGCCCCCCCACCACATTACCACACATAATCCCACCCTCCACCACATTACCACACATAAAATTACCACACATAATCCCGCCCCCCACCACATCACCACACATAATCCCGCCCCCCACCACATCACCACACATAATCCCGCCCCCCCCCACATCACCACACATAATCCCGCCCCCCACATCACCACACATAATCCCGCCCCCCACCATCTCACCACACATAATCCCGCCCTCCACCACATTACCACATAATCCCACCCCCTCACCACATTACCACACATAATCCTGCCCCCCACCACATTACCACAGATAATCCCACTCCCCTCCACATTACCACAGATAATCCCGCCCCCCACATTACCAAACGAGGCTCCATCCCCACACATTACCACACGAGCCTCCATCCCCACACATTACCATACGAGGCTCCGTCCCCACACATTACCACACGAGGTTCCGTCCTCACACATTACTACACGAGGCTCCTTCCTCACACATTACCATACGAGGCTCCGTCCTCACACATTACCACACGAGGCTCCGTCCCCACACATTACCATACGAGGCTCCGTCCTCACACATTACCACACAAGGCTCCTTCCTCACACATTACCATATGAGGCTCCGTCCTCACATTACTACACGAGGCTCCTTCCTCACACATTACCACACGAGGCTCCGTCCTCACACATTACCACACGAGGCTCCGTCCCCACACATTACCATACGAGGCTCCGTCCCCACACATTACCATACGAGGCTCCGTCCTCACACATTACCACACGAGGCTCCTTCCTCACACATTACCATATGAGGCTCCGGCCTCACACATTACCACACGAGGCTCCGTTCCCACACATTACCACACATTAATTTACCACCTGCGTAAGCGCTATTGAATGTTGTCATTATTTACTTTAGTTCAATCACCAGCAGCATTAATTAGATAGCAATGAGCGTGCCGAGCGTTAGCTGGCTGGAAACATCTAGTTGTAACATAATGCACATGACATGGTAAATTGTCGGATTCAAATTAGCTGCCTAGCAATGGAAACTATATTGTGGAGCAAGATTCGTTAGGGTATGTGTCCACCTTCAGGATGGCCGGCGGTATGGACGGAGCGGCAAACCCGCTCCGCCCTAAGCCCCGCCCCCTTCTGTGACGCGATGATGCCGGATGTGTTCATTGCACACATCCGGCATCATCGCACCCCACACATAGGGCCCTGTGATATACCTTGCAGCGGCGCAGCAAGGTATACGGACATGCTGCGATCTAAAAAGACGCGCAGCATGTCCGGAATCGCAGGGCCGCCGGGTGCGTGTTACCACGCATAGTGGAGACGGGATTTAATAAAATCCCCTCACTATGGACACATCTGGATGCTGCGTGTTTGATGCTGCGGCTCTGCGCAGCGTCAAACACGCAGCGTTTCCTGCACGTGGAAACATAGCCTCCGACTGTTAAACAGAATAAGGACGAGGATAGTGTTCAAATAATGGGGACGATGGAATAGTAAAGATGTCTGGACAGCAAACTGCAGAGACAAGTGGAGGCCTTCTTCATATTTGGGGCAGAATGGAAAAACATGAAGGAACAAAAAAAGTCTTTTCTCAGAAGACACCACCTTGGGAGTCACTGGAGGCGGCAGTCATGTATTTTGATTGTGACCAAGTCTGATCAGTGAGATGTCTCCTGAATGGTCTGCACTGCTCAATTTAATGTTAAAGGGGTATTCTCATCTTCAAGCTCTTATCACAATATGTAGTAGGTGTAAAAATATTAGTAAATACTTCCAATTGTAAATATAGTATAGTTTTTCTGATTCGCTATGTCTCTTTCCTCATGTGCAGGCATTGCAGGACCTTAATTTTTCATAGTTACGACCAATGAAATAGTGACAGTTAGCTAGTTGTTAGTGGTCGTAACCATGGATACCTAAGGTCCTGCAATGCCTGCACATGAGGAAAGAGACAAAATCAGAAAGACTATACTACATTTCTAATTGGAGGTATTTGGTAAAATTATTATTATTATTACACATTTTGGGATAGGATCTTGGAGATGAGAATACCCCTTTAAGTATGTACAATGATCTTTGATGTGAGAGGAAGGAATTAGATCCATATGCATTTGTGCCTCAGTTTCTGGTATGAACCAAGAACCATCCCTGGGAATACCTCTGTAAATACAGCAGAGCAATGGTTATCTAGCTCATGATAACCACATTCATTTTTGCGTTGACATCCTTGTAACTTGTTAGCCAGGAGCTCTAGTTTGGAGGAAATGATATTTTTTAACAGTATCCTCCAGATAAAGATAAATACAACTTTGCAACCATCAACTCAAATACATTTCTGGAGTAGAAGATATATAAATAGGGAAGTGACTAAGCTAGAAAATAGGGAAGAAAAGTAAAAAAAAAACAGAAGTGAAAAATCTGCAATAATGAGCATACAGGGAGATGGGGGACACAAGCACTGATAAGTTCACGGGTGAGTCACAAGAAAGCCATCTTAACCTTGGATTAGTCACTGACCTCAAGGAAGTTAATGTTATGTAACTACACTATATAGATGCTTTTAACATTACTGAAATGGATAGTTAAAAACGAGCCAACATAGGAGCTGCACCTGGTTGGGACTTAATGAAAATATAGCAATGCAGTATTGGGTTAAATATAGCTAATCTGTATCACAAAGCTATTTGTTGCCACCATTAAAAAGTAATGGCATATCAGTAAGATGATCAGTGGATGTTTCTTTCTCAGCAATCAACTGAATTAAGAAGAAAATGGCACAATTTCTCTACTTTCATCCATTCATTGTGAAATCCGCACTTGCTTTGCCGTTCAGTACCCAGGAGGTAGACAAGGGTCTCTGAGCAGAAAAGAACAAATATGCTTCTGCTCCCTTGTCCAGGTCATCCATGAGGGTACAAGAGATGAGTACCTACTAATAAATAAGTGATGACATTAGGCTTGATTAGACATTGTGGGTCACCAAATATCAAGACTTAAAACTGCATGAGGAACTGAAAAATTGAAAGGGATTAAAAATACAAGGCATTAATGGTAAAGCATGTGAATGAGGTATTTAATTAATCATTCACACCCGGTCAGGAAACCATCAATGCAGAGTATAATAAGAGTGATGTCGATTTTAAATCTAAACCATTCATTATTGTGGATTCCAAAATGAAAAGTCTCATATTAAAAGGAACCTGTAATCTATGGAAATTCATGCTGCTCAACCAAAGGCAGCAAGAGTCAGAGTCTGGTTGCGTTGTTGCACCCATGCATGTTTTACTCCAAAATGCTGTGGTGTGTCAGAGAAAACATACTAAGAAAACCCATCTGGGGACGATCATGCAACACTGATGACAAGTCCGAGGCAGGTCCTCAGTGGCTTCTCCCCGCCCTACTACCCGAGACTAACAGGTCTCTCGCTATATACACAAATAGGGATCGGAGCAGGGAGAAGCCAACAAGGACTGGCTTCGGACTAGTCATCAGACATGCAGAGTCTCCGGCCAGGTTTTTAAAGTAGGTTTTCTCTTATTAACAGCGGTGTTTCACAGTAAAACATACACACCTGCAACAACACAACCAGACTGACTCTTTTTGTTCGTGGTTCAGGCAGCATTAATTAGATGACAGGTTCCATTTAAATTACAATTAGTCTAATCTCTGTACAGACCCGTGACAAATCAATGTAGTATACATATATGGTCTTAGTGGTTACTAGGGGTAATTTACGAGAAAAAGCCTCCTTATATACGGTACTTCTTCAGGATATGTTTAGTAGTGATAAAATTATAATGATCATAATTATTTTTCACAAGGATGAGTACGAACTGTACAACTCCATGGGCAAAATAAGAAGTGTCTATGCCCAATTGTCCACATTGGAGAGAATATCTACTAAGGTCACAGCACAAAACCTAAACATACAAAATAAATAATACAAGGAAAAATGTTCCTATTGCTGCTAACCGTTTTCAAATGTCTGTGTTGAGCACTCGTGTGAAGACACAAATTTTTATAAAAAAACGATTCACAAAAACCTCTTATGTGGTCAGCCTAAAATGACAAGAAAATGAACGAAAGTCATGACTCATGAACAGATAAGAATCAGACTGGAACCTTCGATATACATTTACATACAGTCCAAACTTGATAGTTTCTGTAGATTTGTTCATAACTTGAATTTGTATGTAAGTTGGAACAGGTACAGAGCTGGCTATATGGTAAAAACAAGAAAAAAAACAACATTATTTACCTCCTGCCTGCTCCTAGCCATCCGGTATTCTCCTTTTCGCCATTGAGTGTTGTATCTCTGGCCTCTTCACTATAGACCAGGACTTCGGGCCGTGTCCAGGTCTTGTGCGTGACATAAGGTTGGGGTACACATTTTGACGTCACAACATCATGACCTTAAAACATGTGGCCAGATGTCCTGGCCAAAAGTGAGGAGACCTCAGATGGAGCCACAGTGGAAATAAGAACCGTAGAGGTAAGTAACGATGTATTAGTTGTTTTTTTCTTACATGCTACGTGCATTACTATGAGTTATTCGCAAGTCGGATGTTTGTAATGCGGGGACTGACTAATTCATAAAGCAAGCATCTTAAGAGTCGCAGCAGTGACATTTATAAGGCCTCAGCTCTCCACCAGCACGGTCTGACATTAGATGTATTTTGGTTACTGTTACTACGCTCCTGGCACCTCTGAGTGTCTTGTGAGGTGATGTCAGAGCTGTTATATTCTGGCCACTGTAATACCCTTCAAACCCTGCTGAGATTTCAAGGGCATGAACAAGTTATAATACCCACTCATTTGTTTTGGCCTGTAAGTATGGCATAGGACCAGGAATACATTCCGGAGCTTTCTTCAGGCCCCGCTTCCATTTGAAAGTTCACTGTACTGAGCAAGTTTTGTATGGAAAGATAAAAGGAAAATGCAGGTTTTACAGAAATGCTGATGGTGCTCTCCTTTCTAGTCAAAGCTTTGAATAGTTCAATACCGTGTACATGAAGCTAAGGCTAAGTTCCCACGATAAGTAGTTGGTGATTTTTGATGGGGCTGATTATTTGCAGCATTACTGCATCAATTAGCTAACAGGTTTTTTTTTATTGCTTCTTTATTACTTTTTTTTTTTCAATGGTCCCTTTTTGGTATCTAATATTTTAAATAAAACTACTGTTTTGGAAACTTTCTATTTGATGAGTTACCTAACTTCATTGATAGAGTCATGTGCGGACTGCATGCGATTTTACTGTGTTTATGTGGAGAGACACTAAAAAAGCCTATGTAGTTTTGAGTTGCGTAGTTTGTGCATTTTAGTCTGTGGGGAAAATCTACAAATAAAACACATTTACTGCAACAGAAATTGACATGCTGCAAATTCCAAAAAGCACCACAGGTCAGTTTCCACAGCATTAAAAAAAAAAAGAAATGGGCATGAGATTTGCAAGAACTTACAGTTTGCAAGAACTGTATTCTGCTGGTTTTTTTTAAACATGAGAATCAAAAAGCACAAAAAACGGACCAAATACTAATCGTGAGAACTTTTCCTAATGGGTGTGAAGCCTTAGAGTGGTGTCTATCAGGACAGGACAACTGTTCAAACCAAGCACAAGCGCTCAGTACATCATGATGTGGCCAAACATTTTTAAATGCACCTTCCCACCTACTTGTTTTCTCGAGCCACAGGATAGGGACCCATGCTATACAGCATTTTATAAATCCAGATCCGAGGAGCTACTAGTATGAAAACTGCACAAAACGGTGTTAGATTTATCTAATAATAACCCCATAGTAAGATTACAGTCGATTCTTGCACATTCCGGAGAATGCCTCTTCTGGCCCTCCTAAATTTTAATTGAAGCCAGTCGATGTATGCAGGCTTACAGCAGAAGCATTAGTCATTATTGTGTACCAATCACAAAAATGCACTTTCTTATTTTCATACATTAAGTATAAATAAGATAATTTAACCAAAATAAATGTAGCAAAATTTAAGGCAGTATGGCAGTCACTGACCTGACAGGAGAAGAATCATTAGAAGTTGATGATGTTGGCATTGGACTTGATGGGGCGGAGAACATAGGACATGTAAGTGGCGATATTGGACTTGGATTTAGTGAGCTAGAAGGAAACAAGCATAAAATAAAATTAATACATGCAACAAAATAACAAAAACAAGATGCTTATCATGTCGTCGGAATTTATTGAATAGTTCTACCTTCTCAACCATTTTTTTAGTATTGGAATGCATCTAAAATGAAAAAATGAAGCAATTCTGTGAAATAATTATTGGAACAAGATAGAAACTGTGTAGTCTAACCCTGCAGCCATATTGCAATCTATAACCGATTTCTTGCTAACCTACCAAATAAGTTACTTAAATGTTGGTGACAAATGGAAGACAGTATTGATGGTGGAATCAGAATACACAACCTTTGTTTGTAGTCTATTACCATGGAAACCAAGTTATACAAAGATGTAAAAATAGTGGGTGGTATATTTGCAGAGGCAATCATCTAACACCCAGCAGGTATTGTGCTCATGTCCTATTCAAACTAATAGGGCACATGTATGATATCTGCTGGGAATCGGACGGCTGTCCCAGTAACTATCCCACCAGGCAAGCAGAACTGTCTCTCAAAGCCCGATGTGAAATCAGACGAAAGGCAGAAGGGCGCTGCACAAACCTTGAAAGGGTATATGCACAAGGCATTTTTTAAAGAGTACCTATTGAATTTTTCCTGCAAAAGATACATCAGGAAAATACCGGCAGTGGTTTTCCCTGAAGCATCTTCATTGACAACTTACAAGCAGAAGCCAAGAGGAGAATGGTCAGGTCATTTTCTTTTAACCGCTTTACGACTTTGGACACCTCAAATGGTTGAAAGAAGTTCAATAAGACTGAACTTGGCACAGCAAGTAATTTTTATATTTTTATATTGCTATGCAGGTGTTCATTCTTTGTGGCATTTTACTAACACTTTTTCAAGCAGGTTCCAGGCGGAATCTGCATGAAAAACATATTGTCTTCACATACCCTAAGACTATTTGCAAGGGTGTTTAATTTTTTTAAAATTTTAGCAGAATGGTTGAAATGGCCAACATAGCATTAAAGGCAGAGAATCATATAATAATGTATAACGTGGTGTTAATTAATATATAACATACTTGCAAGGCATACTGATACAAATAAAAGATGTTCTAGGAAGAATAAGGCAGCCACGAAAAACCTCAAGTACATATATACATTTTGATGTCACTACCAATATTTTTTCTCTTCCAGACACAACCTGGTATTCCAATTTACTAAACTTTTATTACTCATTTGTTGCACAGTGAGCAATTTTAAGCAGTGATTTATTTGCCAATGCCGGAAAAGGGGAGAAGAAAGACAAACACTGCTTGGTTTCCTTATATAATGGGATTCCAAAGAAAGGAAACATAATTTGTCATGTAATTGAATTAGCCCTGCTAAAATTTTCCAACCTTTAATATGTAACCAGAAAAAATGTTTTAGAGTGAGGTAGAATTTCTGCCACAATCCTTAAATTCACCATGCAAATAGTCTACTTTATGGTGGTCGTCTCAAATTCTAACATCTACAGCATTATGCTAGATGTGACCACATATGCTAGTCTTTTTAATACACACACTAAAGTAGAAAGAGATGAAATACATAGATAAACCATAAAATGATTCAAGTAAAAAACGCAGAACAATTAAACAGTCAATAAAGATGTATTTTAGAAGAATTAATTAAAATCGGTATACTTTTTGAGAAGCATGCATTTTTCCAGAACTGTGCTAAGCAGAGACGTTCAGTATCTAAATGGTTAACGCTTAATGGCTTATGAATGACAACATCAATCTAAGCCCCATACTATGTCCTCGGTTGCCCTCTTACGAGAGACAAAAGTTGAGTTATACGGGCCATTCAAGGGTCGAACCACAAAAGACGGCCGGGATTTTAATGTATTGCATTTTCTGAAAACATTGAAAGGATATTGAAGAAAGCATCAATGCAAAACTATAATGGGATTTCTGCCAATGTAGATAGAAGGCCAATTACTCATGCTCCGTACCTAAACACAATTGGTCTATATCTGTCATACATAAATGATCACCGAGTAGCAGCAAACCCGGTTGGGACGCCGAATGCTAAAAAAACTACTTTTACTGCAGACAGTATGCATAATAAGTAAATGGCAGATTTCCAGCTTACACACGCCTGCTCATTAGCTGTGCAACTATTCCAAGCCCACTTCTAATCTCTTTAGTTTGTAAAGCATTAGAAGCTCCAGATACTTATTTAGTCACTGTAATTCTCTTTGAGCATGTGCCATTTTACGGAATATTCTTCAATTATAAAATAAATAGCTGAACGGATACGTAACGTAATTTTGGGGTTTGTTTGCTACAAATGATATATGACATTATAATGAAAAATTCATAATAGACAACTCGTTCAAAACCCCTAGGTTACTGCGCAATCCACTTACAGGACGAGATATAAATGCACAACACGATTATCGGGAACGAGCATTTCCTGATAATGGTTGTATACATACTCTGTCACCTGACAAATGAGAAAAAATGGTAATTAGTTCTTACCGGTAATTGTATTTCCAGGAATCCACCTGACAGCACCATTGGAGGACGTCCTTCTTATCCGCAGTGGGACAGGAACCACAAGTTAAAAGGACCCTCCCCACTCCACCCACCAGTGATTTTCTAAGTACCACATCTGGATGGATGCAAAAAAGAGAGTTTATTTACAATTACACACCAATGTTACATCACATTAGTCAGTAGTAAAAGTTTGCAGTGGGAGGGAACTAGTAGTGCTGTCAGGTGGATTCCTGGAAATACAATTACCGGTAAGAACTAATTACCGTTTTCCAGTCCACCACCTGAGGGGCACCATTGGAGAAATACCAAAGGATGTTAACTAGGGTGGGACTACTGCATGTAAGACTTTCCTACCAAAGGCTAATTGGTCTGATACGACATCTAATGTGTCTAGCAAAGGTAGAAAGACTAGTCCAAGTCGCCGCCCTACAGATTTGCTCAGCTGAGGCTCCCCCCTTCTCTGCCCATGATGTAGAAATGGCTCGTGTTGAGTGGGCCCTAAGAGTGTCCGGGGGATCTTTCCCTTGGTTTGTATATGCTAGGCTAATCATGTTTTTAATCCACCTAGCAATGGTTGATTTTGCTGCCTTGCAACTCCTATTTGGACCACCGTATTGTATAAATAAGTTAGTGTCCCGTCTCCAGCTTTCTGTCGCCCCCAGGTATTTTAGAACAGTCTCCCTAACGTCAAGGTTATGGTAGACCCCTTCTTCTGCGTTTTTAGGGTGTTGGCAGAAAGAAGGAAGGATTATCTCCTGATTTATATTGGTAGATGATACTACTTTGGGGAGGAAAGCTGGGTTATGTTTGAAGACTATTCTGTCGTCAAAGATTTGAAGATATGGGTTCTGGATAGAAAGAGCCTGCATCTCCCCTAGCCTTTTAGCCGATGTGATGGCAATTAGGAAGGCGGTTTTAAAGGAGAGACTGGCTAGGTCCATATCTTCTGACAGTAAGTAAGGGGTTTTACACAAAGTGTTAAGGACCAGGTTTAGGTCCCAAGGAGGAGTTGATTTCCTCACAAGTGGCCTCATTCTCTGTGTGGCCCTGGAAAATCTCGCTATCCAGGGATGAGAGGCTAGTGATGTATCAAAAAATACACTAAGTGCTGCAATCTGTACTTTTAGAGTACTAGGCCGAAGGCCCTTGTCAAATCCGAGTTGCAGGAAATCTAGGATTTTAGGGATATCTGGTTTTGAAGTATCCACATGACCTTTTCCCAGAAAGGAACAATACCGCTTCCAGACCTTGTTGTAAAACGCCGAAGTCACCGGCTTTCTGCTTGCCTGGAGTGTGGTAATGATTTCCTCTGACAGGCCTCTGGATCTTAGGGTTTGCCGTTCAGGATCCAAGCAGATAGGTGCAGAGAGTCTGGATTCTTGTGGAACACCGGACCCTGAAGTAGAAGGTCCTGCCTGTTCGGTAGAAACACTGGTTCTTCTGTTGACATCCTGGACAGTAGAGAAAACCAGCTTCTTTTCGGCCAAAAAGGAACCACCAGGATTACGGTTGCTCTCTCGTCTCGTATCTTCCTGAGTGTCTTCGGTATCAGAGGAAGAGGTGGAAATGCGTACAGGAGACCTTCTCCCCAATACTGAGACAAGGCATCTACTCCTGTGGCTCCATCTAGAGGATTCAGAGAAAAAAATGCTCTGCTCTTTGCGTTTGACCTGGTGGCAAAGAGGTCCACCTGAGGTGTGCCCCATTTCTGGCATAGACCGCTGAATACTTCCGGGTTCAGTTCCCACTCTCCGGGATGTACCGACTTTCGGCTCAAGAAATCTGCTAGCTGATTCTTGGCACCTTCCAGGTGAACTGCCGAGATGGATTTGACAGATCTTTCTGCCCACCTGAAAATCTGGTCTGCTAAGTGTTGCAGTGGTGGATGTCTCGGACCTCCCTGGTGTCTCAGAAATGCCACTGCTGTGACATTGTCGGACAGTATTCTCACGTGTCTGTCCCGGACCAATGACTGGGCCTGGCCCAACACTTTCCAAATCGCATACAGCTCTCTGAAATTCAATGATCTTGCCGCAATCTGAGGAGTCCATTCTCCCTGGTAGTATGTTCTTCCTATATGACCGCCCCATCCGTATTGACTGGCGTCTGTGGTAACCGTAACACAGGGATCGAGTACCCATGGTACTCCCTCTCTCAGGTTCCTCGGTGTGGTCCACCAGGTTAGGGATCTCTTCACCGACGGAGACACAAGCATCTTCCTGTCTAGGGAACTCTGTTTCCTGTTCCAGGATCCTAGGACTTCTCTTTGCAACTCCCGCGAGTGGAATTGGCTCCATTTCACACAGGGTATGCATGCTGTCATGAAGCCGAGTATTCTCATTGCCTCTCTTATGGAGGGGGTACTTCTTCTGAATTGATGGATGTGCCTGATCAAGGCCTCTTGTCTGTCTTCTGGTAAAAAAGATGTTATTAGATCGGAATCCAAGATCACCCCCAAAAATTTTATTCTGGAATTTGGGACCAGGCAGGACTTTTTCCAGTTCACAATCCACCCCAGCTCCTGTAGGATGGAAAGGGTGAAAGTGCAGTCTATCTTGAGGAGTTTCTGTGATTTCGCCATTATCAGGAAGTCGTCCAGGTATGGGACTATGGTCACATTCTGATTCCTCAGATAGGCCACCACTTCCGACATCAGCTTGGTAAAGATCCTGGGCGCTGAAGCAAGCCCGAAGGGGAGACATCTGAACTGAAAGTGATGTACAATCCCCCCGTTCATTATGGCAAACCTCAGGAATTTTTGGTAGGAGATGTGTATCGGGACATGATAGTATGCGTTGCTTAGGTCTAGGGTACACATTACCATGTCTTTGTCTATTAGAGGCGTCGTGGATCTTATAGATTCCATCCGGAATCTTTTGTACCGGACCCATTTGTTCAATGGTTTTAAATTTATAATCGTCCGGGAGTCCCCGGACGGTTTCTTTATTGAAAATAAATGGGAATAATGGCCTTCGCCTCTTTCTGAGATGGGAACTGGCACAATCGCTTCTAATTCCAACAGCTCCTGGATGTTTGCCCACATGGAGGAGTCGGAGAGCGGGCAAGGTCGGGTTATTACAAATCTTTCTGGGGGACTGCTGGAGAATTCTAATTTGTATCCCTGTGCAATTACCTGTAGAATCCAAGGATTCTGGGACACCTTCTGCCAACCCCATAGAAATTTCTGTAATCGACCTCCCACCTTTATGTCATTTATTTGACTTTGGTGTACCTGCACTAGGGAAAATGGAGTCTCTACCTTTTCCACCCTTGGGATAAGACCACCTCCCAGTCTTCCCTTTCCCCTTGTAGTCTGTCCTCTGACCAGGTCGGGACCTACGAAAGGGCTGATATTTTTTGGTATTCTCCTCAGGGAAACCCTTCTTTTTATCTGAGGCCTTTTCTAGAATATCGTCTAGAATTGGCCCAAATACTTTATTTCCTGAGAATGGGATTCCACACAATTTATTTTTCGACTGGAGATCCCCCGACCAGGTCTTTAGCCATATGGCTCTTCTGGCCGCGTTAGACAGGGATTCGCTTCTAGCCGCAAACCGTACAGATTCGGCAGAAGCGTCTGCCATAAAGCCTGTTGCGAGTTTGAGCAATGGCAATGATTTAAGGATAACGTCTCTGGAAGTCTTGGCTTTGAGGTGATCCTCTAAATCGTCAATCCATAAGTGCATTGACCGGGCTACGGAGGTTGCCGCTATATTGGCCCGTATTATTGCCGCGGAGGACTCCCAAGTTCTCCTTAGCAAACCGTCTGCTTTACGATCCATAGGATCTTTTAACGCGGAAGAGTCCTCAAATGGAATTGAGGTCTTCTTCGCCACCTTTGCTAGTGGGACATCGATCTTGGGAACTTCATCCCACACTTTAATGTCCTCAGGGTTGTAGGGCAGACGAAGTCTA